>NW_005871623.1:441061-462495 GCF_000147115.1 Myotis lucifugus
AGCCCCCCCTCCGGGTCAGGGAAGGCTGGGAGCCAATGTCTTCTGCGGCCCTTTATCTAAATTAAATTGGCACAGACCTTTCATTCACGGCGCTCTGCGCTTCCCATCACTGGCGTCACACTTTTGCAGACAGAAATTTGGCCAAAATGAAGTCTAAGTTCTAAAGACAAACTAGACTTGTGAATGCGGCTCAGCACCTCCTCTTCGGAACAGAAGCCGGTGAGACAAGCCCCGCCCGGGTCACCAGCCCGTCAGTCCGGTTTGGGGGACCTGTTTCTTCAGGGGAAGAGCTGGTGCCCTTCGTATATCATCAGCCCCATCAGCCTGGGCCACCGCGGATGGTGACGCAACACACTTTACCCTCCGTGCTCTGTCATTCTTCGATGAGAGTTTAGAGTCTAAATGAGTCCTTCACAAGGTTTTTGAATTAGGCATGATGCTCTCCAAACCTCATACTGATGTTTTCAGGAGCAAAGACAGTTAAACTCCAGTGTTTGGAAATATGTTGAGGGGGTGGTGGACGGACAGTACAATATACAGAGGATGCATTATTGAGTTGTACACCTGAAATCTATGTAATGTTATTAATCAATGTCACCCCAGTATATTCAATTAAAAAAACTCTAGTGAAAGGTATAATTTGGAAAGTTGATTGGATACAAGATAAATATAACAAACATAAGCTGCTTTTTTCCTACTCTAGTGAGAAGTATCTCAAGTTGAAAATGAGGAGAATAGTCAATTTACAGGATTATAAAGTCTTGGGACAATAGCAATGAGAGTCACCATCATGCCATATGCGGTGTAAGCACTTTGCTTGTGTTAATTCAATCAAGCCTCACAAGACGCTCTGAAGGTAGGTTTAAAAAGAAGAAAAAGGACATGGGATACTGTGGCTTTTACTAAGAGGTCGGCAGACGATGCTTATTTTATATCCTCATATCTTTTCCCTGTGTGCGTTAACTGATTTTAATTTTTAAATATTTTCCACCATTTCAGGGTCCTTTGAGGGGGTTATACCTACTTATAATATTATACCTAGTGTTTTAATTTAGGGATAAATAATTTAAATTATTTTAATAAACCAATGAGTCCCTTGTGCTATCTTTAATCAAGATGAGATAGGAAAAGTATGTATTTCCAACAATTATCTTAAAAAGTGAGTTGAATCTGACAAACCCAATTCCCTAGGAATTCTTATTAAAATCTGTGGGCTAGATTTTTCCAAAATATGTGGATTATACTTTGAAAAAGAAAATTAAAATCAATATTTTATTACATTTTTGAAGCTTAAAGAATGATAGGGAAATAAGAAAACTCAGTAAAGAAAAGTAGTTTTTATTTTTTAATATTTTTATTGATTTCAGAGAGAAAGGGAGTGGGAAAGAGAGGCAGAAACATCAATGACGAGAGAGAATCATGGATCGGCTGCCTCCTGCACGCCCCGCATTAGGGGTTCAGCCCGGGCATGTGCCCTGACCGGGAATTGAACCACGACCTCCCAACTCATAGGTCGACGCTCAACCTCTGAGCCACGCCGGCCGTGCAGATGTTATTTTTTGAAGATTAGCCTCAGTATTGCGTCCAGAGGCCTGTGTCTGCATACTCAGCCCGAGAGCTCCCCACGGAGCACACGTGTTGACGCACATCGGTCAGTATCGTGCATTGCACGTCAGAAGCGCTGAGCTGGTGGCCCGGACCCAGGCTGCACTTCAGTTTGGTCTATTGGGAACGGTGACCAGGGTAATAACATGGACCCAGGCAGATTCAAGGGGGTCTCCATAACCGGCCACTTCACGTTGGTGGAGCTGGAGAGGGAGTCATGTTAGGGAGTAGGGTTGCGGCCTCCGACGAGGGCACAGCACAATGCTTGGAGCAGGGCTTGCGAGTGTTAACAGCATGGCCACCCGCGGCCCCTCCCTGCTTTCCTAAGGTGCGGGGGACCTTCTCGCAGTGAGCCGCCCGCTCTAAGGAAACAAGGCCGAGGTCACGGAGGAGGCAGGACTCGGAATTGACACATGGGCAGACACGTATTTCGTCGCGTTCCCAATTCCCGTCGGCATGTAGTTCAAATATCTCATTTACCTCTTTGACACCGTCGGTGTGATCTGGAATTGGTAACTCATTTGAGCTCATCAGCATCCCTTCAATGGCGTTGACAAGCTATTCGCATGAAAATGTGATGTGAGGAGGGCTGAGGAAGGTGAGAGAGTAAAGGCTGTGGGTGAAGACGGATTCTGAGTAAGGCCCTTGCCTGGAGGGTACAGGAAACCTGGACAGGGGTTCTCGGCACAAACCAAAGGCAGCCCCGGTGAGAAAAGCACAGAAAGATCCCAGATCGCTGAGCCAGGAGCCGGGAGAGTCGCTATGCCATCCGCCAGGGGCCGGTGGGGGCAAGTGCGGAATGAGGTGGCGGGCCGCCTGACGAGGATGGGGGAGGGGAGCATTGGTTCCTTGCAGTTTTTAGAAATTGCTCATCTCCCTTTTCTGTCACTCTTGCTGGACGTGGCTCCCAGCAGTGCTTCTCAAAGGCTGGCTCTTGATTCACCGGCATCAGAAACAAGTGGGACAGTTGGTAACAGGAAGCGGCCTGGTCCCCCTGCAGACCTCCTGAATCCGAACCTCAGGTGGGCCACCGAAGCTGTGTCTTCATCACAGTCCCCAGCACACACCATGACTTCTCCTCTTCACAAGGCCTGCGAAGGTTTATAGGGCAATTCCATTGTACAAAGCACATCTGCATGCATCGTCTCATTTTTTAATTTTTTTGTTTTATTGATTTGTGTGTGTGTGTAATGTATTTTTGTTGATTTCAGAGAGGAAGGGAGAGGGAGAGAGATAGAAGCACCAGTGATGAGAGAATCATTGATTGGCTGCCTTCTTCACGCCCCTTATTGGGGATCGAGCCCACAAGCTGGGCATGTGCCCTTGACTGGAATAGAACTCGGGACCTTTCAGTCTGCAGACCAACACTCTATCCACTGAGCCAAACCAGTGAGAGCATGTCTTATTGATGTTTAAAGAGAGAGGAAGGGAGAAGGATAGAGAGACAGAAAGATCAATGACAGAGACACATCATGAGAGAGACACATCATGGATCAGCTGCCTCCTGCACGCCCCTTACTGGGGATCGAGCCTAAATCCCTGGCATGTGCCCTGACCAGGAATCGAACCGGCAACCTCTCCGTTCCTGGGTCGTCACTCAAGTGCTGAGCTGCACCAGCAGGGCTATCATCTTATTTCACCCTCGAAATAATCCTGTGGGAAACCATGATCTCAATTTTACAGTTAAGTACATTAGAACTCAAATCTTTGAAGTAATTTCTCCAACAGCCCACATCCAGGCCGTGGCTCTGGGCTGGGACCGGGCTGGGAACTTCCTATTCCACACCCTTCCTACCAGAGTGTGCCCGCTTCCTCTCGCCACTTCTCTGGTGGTGAGGCAGAGGGTCACCAGGTGAGCCTGGTGCCTTCATCCAGGCCCGGGGCTGGCCTTTGCCTGGTGTGGACTGAGGACACAGGAGAAATAAACAGCGCAGGAGGCAGGCCTTGGGAGTTCAAACCCATGACCTTCATGCGATGGGAACTGTTACTCCTGCGAGGCTCATAGAGGCTCTTTGTTCCATCAAAGCAAATCACCAGGAGTTGATGCAAATGGGGTCCCGTCACCTCTCCGCCTTCCAGAGACCGCGACCCGACAGCACGGGCCATCCTTGCGTTTATCCTCTTTCTCGGTTGTTTCTGGTGTCCTCCTTGGGCCACTGTGTGGCTTGTTTATGCTTCCTTCCCTCCTGTGTTAGGAGAGGGGTGAGGAAGGAAAGCGCGTGAATGCCCCTCCGTGCCTGTGAGCAGCCTGGTGAGAGCAGTGGCAGCCATCACTTTTATCAGGTTTTGGAATGACGTGTGCGTTTCAATTATCCGCGTTGTCGACAGCCCCTGTCATCCCAGATACGAGTTACATCACGGTATCGACACAGCCTCTCGGCGAGCGTATGGCTGCTTGTTCGGTGCAATTGGCTGTGGCAATTCACGACGTTGTTAGACAAACACAGCGGGAATGATGGCGAACAAACTCCCAGTTATTCAAGGGTTAACGATCCGAAGTGCGAGTTTTACAAGCTCTTTGCTTCTCCCGTCTGTCTCCCGCCTGCTCTCCAGCTCTAGGTCATTTGGTTGCTTATAAGCATCTCCACCGGAGAATATTTAAGTTACATTAAACCAAACTAATCATCTTCGCGACGGGTATGGCCTTTGATGTCGGCTGTAACCAGAGAAGGAGGCCCCGGTTTTTTTTTTCCTGTTAAATTTCCAATCTTGCCCCTTTCTTCCACTAACACAGAAAAAGTAGGGTTTGCTGCAGTTCTCTTATGAAAATATGATTTTCCAGTCTTGTCGTTTTCAAAGACGTCTTTCATGGAGTTGCTAGGTAAATGGGCCAGAAAATGCCGCCGTCCTTTGAAAAAGTGTCCAGTACAACTGTCACCGATAAGCCGAGGGGTTTAGGAAAACAGCTCTCAATTGTCCAGTCGCTGTCCAGGCCGCGGCGCCTGGTGTGAAAGTGGAGATTAGCACCTCGGTGGACGGACCGGAGTTCCATCTCCCGCCCTGGCGCTGCCCACCGCTGGTCGAGGTGCTAATGAGCAGGGAAACGCAAAGGTGGGCAGGGAGGGGAGAGAGAGCGGTGCCTTCTCCTTCCTGTCCCTCCCGCCTCCTGGGAACGGCTCTCTCTCCAGGCCCAGCCGGGTGAGACGTGTACTGAGGGCTCACTCTATGCCCAATAGACTGGGATCCCCTCAGAGCAAGCGAGCCTGCTGCTCTCTTGTCTTTAAACAAATCCACCCAGTTCTCTCCTCTTTCCTTTCTCCTCCTCCTTTTTTTTTTTTCCTGCAAAAAGCTTTATTGTGCCATTTGGCCCCATGCATGGAGAGGCTGCAGGTGCCTAAAGGACGCCTCGGGTTTGGGGAGAGGCTCAGCAGAAGCCAGACCCCAGGGGGTGCAGGCCCTCGGGCCTCTGGGCTCCCCAGGCTCCTGGTGGCACGGGAGGGGGAGCCTCTGGGAGAGACAGGGGCCCGCCCGCCGGGGGCGGCCTGCGGAGGGACAGGTGTGGCCCATCTTCCCCAGGAGCCGCACCTCCTCACCCGGAAGTGGTTCTGCTGGGTCACGGGGAGGAGGGTCGGGGGCAGCACCAGGGCCGGCAGGTCCGCCTGGGCCTGGGTCCGGTCCTCTCCGGGGCCCGGGGCCTCCACGGTCCTGAGTGTCACCCGCTCCCCTGGGAGCCCTGCTCGTCCCGGAGAGAAGGGGCCGCGCTGGGTTTGCACCTTTAAGACGCTCAGCGCCTCGGCTTCTTCTCCATCAACTCGCAGAAGAGGGGCCCCCGCCCCCCAGGCCCGTCCTCGGTGGAAACAGACGCCCAGAGCGAGGTGGGTGTGGGGCCGCGGGCAGGTGGCGGGGACGCAGCCTCCACCTCGGGAATCGCTCTGCCGGGTTTGGGAGCTCAGGGCGTTGGCAACAAGGAGGGAAGGGGAACCCGGGTCTGCTGGTCTCAGAGGAGGTGCTGAAGGTGGAGGGGGTGCTGAAGGGGGAGGAGGTGCTGAAGGGGGAGGGGGTGCTGCAGGGGGAGGGGTGCTGAAGGTGGGGGGGGGGCAGGGCTGTTACTATATAGTTAGTAACAAAAATGAAATCCTGCAAGTACACTATTCATCTTGATTTTTTTCACATAAAAAATAACTTCAAGTTCATTTGATATCAGCCTATATAGAAGAAATAGCACATGAAGGAGACACATGTAAAGATGTTTTTTCGAAGGACAAGAGTGGGAAGGAGGAAGAAAGGGAAGGGGAAGGAGGAAGGAGGAGGGAAGGGAGGAGGGAAGGAAGGAGACACTGAGCCCTGAGCCCACTGTGTGGTTGCTGTTCGTCAGCGCGGCTCTCGGTGAGGCGCCCTGTCCTCTCTGTGGACTGGAGGCGGTGGCCACGGGCCCTCTTTGGTGGCGGCTGTGAAACCTGAAGTTGTGCTTTGCCAGCAGTTTCGTCCGCTGCCTCTGAGTGAAGGGCAGGCGAGCTGCAGGGCACCTCCTAGCGCAGGGGTGGGCAAACTTTTTGACTCGAGGGCCACAGTGGGTTCTTAAACTGGACCGGAGGGCCGGAACAAAAGCATGGATGGAGTGTTTGTGTGAACTAATATAAATTCAAAGTAAACATCATTACATAAAAGGGTACGGTCTTTTTTTTTTTTTTAGTTTTATTCATTTCAAACGGGCCGGATCCGGCCCGAGGGCCGTAGTTTGCCCACGGCTGTCCTAGCGCCTCCGGAAGGCGAGCTGGAGCCTCCTGTCCCACCGGACACACTGGGTGGCTCACCGCCCGCCTCCCTCTGGGCTGCAGGCCTCCCTCTCCTGTGGGACAGGCCCTCCCCGCGAAGGCGGATGGAGGAGGGCATGGGCACTGCTCCCCGCCCTCGGTCTGGAACTGGGCTTCCTGTCCATTCTCCCTCCTTCCAGCAAAGACCACTGGGAAACAGGAGCCCACCACGAACATACCCTGGGCATCGCCAGGCAAGAGGAGAGCGCCGCACGCCTCTGTCCTGCAGGTGCGCGTGGCCTGTGGACAGGGGCCCCCTGGGCGGCTCTGTCAGCGCCCCAACCCGAGGGGGCTCCCCCACACAGGTCGGGCGGAGACCTAGAGCTGGAGCTGGACTCCCAGCCCCCGGCTTTCACCAGGCCTCTGAGTGGGTCTGCTACGCGCTTCCAGGTGCTGGGCCCTGGAGTCCGGCGGCAGACGCTGTGGGCTCTGCCCTGAGCACCGTCTCCCTTCCGTTGAGCCCCACAGTTGAGCCCCACCCCCCCCCACCCGGCCAACAGTGCAAGTCCACCATCAGCTCGGAGGCCCTGCAGGCAGGGCGAGCTGAGGCTGAGGGCAGGACGGGGCCCATCTCCCCCACCAGCCAGTCGACACGGTTAAGCCTGGTGCCTCCAACACTCACCCACATTCAGATGGTCCTACGGCCATGGTTCTCAACCTTCCTAATGCCCCGACCCTTTAATGCAGCTCCTCATGTTGTGGTGGCCCCCAATTTCATTGTTACAAATTGAACATAATGAAAGCATAGTGGTTAATCACAAAAACAATATGTAATTATATATGTGTTTTCCGATGGTCTTAGGCGACCCCTGTGAAAGGGTTGTTCGACCCCCAAAGGGGTCGCGACCCACAGGTTGAGAACCACTGTCCTACAGGGTTGCTGTGAGGAGAGACTAGACAGAGAGCCATCTAGTCTCTTAGCGTATTTATTACGTCATCTCAGTCCCTGTGAGGGAGGTAAGTGTAGACTATTATGGTTTAACGCAGTGGTCGGCAAACTCATTAGTCAACAGAGCCAAATATCAACAGTACAACGACTGAAATTTCTTTGGAGAGCCAAATTTTTTAAACTTAAACTATATAGGTAGGTACATTGTTATTAACTTACTTAGGGTACTCCTAAGGCTTAGGAGGAGCCACACTCAAGGGACCAAAGAGCCGCATGTGGCTCGCGAGCCGCAGTTTGCCGACCACGGGTTTAACGGAAGGAAATATTCTAAACATAGCTGCTGCCCTCCGTTGTTCCCGAGACTCTTCCAGTGCTTCCGGAACATTCCAGGCTCAACGCATGGGCCCCGAGGGGCCGGCTCCAGAGTGTGAGTGTAGAGTGTGACAGGGAGTTAGCAGCCGGCTGCAGGGTTGGGCAGGGACGGTGCAGGCTCCCGGGCACCCAGTCCTGGCACCGGGGCAGGTTACAGCTCCTCCTCAGCGCCCTCGCCTGTGAGCAGTGGAGGCTGACAGTAGCTGCGTTCAGAGCGGGGATTGTGGAGGCAGGTGATGTGCGACATTTCTATATGGTGACTGGCATCGAGTGAGTGTTCAATAAAATGGTCAGTATTCGCAGCTGCTGGCCATTGACTCACAGAGTTTCAGAGCTGGAAGGCTTTCTAGAGGTTCACTGCCTGCCCCCCACCCCAACTCACCCCTCCCTTTGTAGATGGGAAACCAGCTCAGAGAGAAGTTAAGTCTCTTATCCATTTTGCATCTATTCTTATGTGTGGTGTAAGTTGGTGATCTAGTTCATTTTTTTGCAAGTATCTGTCCAATTTTCCCAGCACCATTTATTGAAGAGACTGTCTTGAATCCATTGTATGCTCTTGCCTCCTTTGTCAAATATTAATTGAGCGTAATGCCTTGTGTTGATTTCTGGGTTCTCTGTTCTGTTCCACTGGTCTATATGTCTGTTCTTGTGCCAGTACCAGGCAGTTTTGAGAACAGTGGCTTTGTAATACAGCTTGATATCTGGTATTGAGATCCCTCCTACTTTGTTCTTCTTTCTCAGGATTGCTGCGGCTATTCAGGTTCTTTTTTTTTTTCTTCTCCATATTATTCTAAGTCTGTGAAATATGCCCTTGGTATTTTAATGGGATTGCGTTGAATCTGTAGATTGCTTTGGGTAGTATGGACATTTTAATGATGTTGATTCTACCAACCCATGAACACTGTATATTCTTCTACCAATCCATGAACATGGTATATTCTTCCACTTGTTTATATCTTCCTCTATCCCTCTCTTCAGTGTCCTGTAGTTTTCCAAGTACAGGTCTTTTACCTCCTTAGTTAAGTTTCTCTTTACCCACACATCTCCTAAGATAATGGAGACCAAGGAGAAAATAAACAAATGGGACTACATCAAAATAAAAAGCTTCTGCACAACAAAAGAAACCATCAACAAACAACAAGAGAGCCCATTGCATGGGAGAACATATTTGCCAATGGTATCACCGATAAGGGTTTAATCTCCAAATTTATAAGGGACTCATACAACTTACCAAAGGAGATAAGGAATATAAAAAATCCAATCAAAAAATGGCCAAAGGACCTAAATAGACACTTCTTAAAAGTGGACATATATAAGGCCAAGAGACATATGAAAAAATGCTCAAAGTCACTAATCATCTGAGAGATGCAAATCAAAACAACAATGAGGTACCATCTCACACCTGTCAGAATGGCAATCATCAACAAATCAACAAACGACAAGTGCTGGCGAGGCTGCAGAGAAAAAGGAACCCTCGTGCACTGCTGGTGGGAATGCAGACTGGTGCAGCCACTGTGGAGAACAGTAAAAAAATTAAAAATGGAACTCCCATTTGACCCAGTACTCCCACTTCTAGGAATATATCCCAAGAAATGAGAAACACCAATCGGAAAGGATATATGCCCCTCTATGTTCATAGCAGCACAATTTATAATAGCTAAGATTTGGAAACAGCCTAAGTGCCCATCAGCAGATGAATGGATTAGAAAACTGTGGTACATCTACACGATGGAATACTATGCTGCTGTAAAAAAGAAGGAATTCTTAACATTTTCAGCAGCATGGATGGAACTGGAGAGCATTAAGTCTAAGCGAAATAAGCCAGTCAGAGAAAGATAAATATCACATGCTCTCACTCATTTGTGGAATCTAATGAACAACATGAACTGATGAACAAAAACAGATCCAGAGACAGAGAAGCATCGAACAGACCGTCAAACCTCAGAGGGAAGGCGGGGTGAGAGGGGTGTGGAGGTGGGGGGGGGGTAAGAGGTCAACCAAAGGACTGTATGCATGCATATGAGCATGACCCATGGACACAGACAGTAGGAGGGTGAGGGCATGTGCTGGGGGCGGGAGCAGACAGGGAGGTCAATGGGGGAAAGGAGACACATGAAATACTTTCAACAACAAGGCCCACGTGCTCTGCGAGAACTGATATTTTCTGAGTCTGACCTGCAGCAACACCCAGCTCAGGAACACTTAGCAGCTAAGCAACGAAGCAGCAGAATCATCTCGCGCGCTCCCCAGGGCTGTGTTAGTGAATGGCATCAGGTATGCCGACGGCTCTATGAGACGCATCGGCAACTAATTCTTACAAAAGGCTGGAAAGCCCCGCTGATGCTGTTCAAATTTCACAAGAAAGATACTAAAACAAAGAGTCTCTAAGAACCAAGTTCGCTTAATTACAAGGAGAAAGTCGGACGGAACGTGAAGGCTAACCTGAGGGAATGTGTCCGAGTGGGTGGAAGGGGTCTGACACCCTGAGGTGTCCTCCTGGCAGCCCCCGAGGACCCGTGGGACCTGCCAGGCCTCCGCTGCACCGCCCACACACCCTGCACGCGAGCAGCGCGTTTCTATTGTAATGTGGCCTCTTAATAGATTCCCCCATCTCAGTCTTTGGAAATGACAGCAAGTGAAAATAAATGAAAAGCAAAAAGCTTCTCAGCTCTGGTCCCCTGCTCGTTTCTGAGAATCGAGTTGGCAAGAAACGTGGCCGCCGTCCTCACGGAGAAGCCAAGGAGCCTGCGGGCTCTTCCACAGCCGACCCGGGACGGGGTGTGGGCACCGGCACCCCTTCGTGCTCCAGGGCCCCCAGCCCGGTACCGTCGGGGGAGCCTTCGCAAGTTTAAAAGTATGTATTCGTTTCCACAACGGCATGCTCTTCCACTTGTCATCCTCCAGCCATATCTTTTCAGAAAAGCATTTCCTTTCTTTTCAAAAAATCTTTATTGTTGAGAGTATTACAGATGTCCCCCCTTCCCTTTCCCCCGTTGCCCCCCTCCACCGGGTTCCAGCCCCACCCAGGCCTTCACCACCCTGTGGTCTGTGTCCATAGGTCATGCGCATGTGCACATGAGTTCCTTGGTTGAGCATCTCGTGTCCCCCCACCCGCTTCCCTCTGAGATTCCTCAGTCTGTTCCGTGCTTCCATGTCTCTGGTTCTATTTTATTCATCAGTTTGTTTTGTTTATTAGATTCCTTGTTCATTTATTTTAATTTTTAGATCCAATTATTGATAGATATGCATTTATTGTCATTTTATTGTTCATGTTTTTTATCGTTTCCCCCTTCTTCTTCTTCTCCTCTACGTAGCAATTGTAATGTGTAAGCAGAGCCTTTCCCCACGACTACCCAGAAGGCCCGAGCATTGGCCTGTCCTGCTCACTCACCAACATCAGAAAGGACAAAACCAGGAAGGGCTGCCCTGCACTGTCTCCGGCAGTAATTTTCCACACGGGGAGCCAACGAGAGAGTGTCCATGTCAGAGCCAAAGCTTTCATCTTCTGATTTCAATACAAAGAACCGACGCATCCGTCCTCCTATTTTTCAGTTCCCCCCTCTCTCTCGTCATTGATGTTTCTCTCTCTCTCTCTCTCTCTCTCTCTCTCTCTCTCTCTCTCTCTCCTTCTTCCTTCCTCTCTGAAATCAATAAAAATATATTAAGAAAAGAAGAGAAGAGGAAAGAAAAGAAATGAAGAGAAAAGGAAAGTGGCATTCAGTTAGATAAGGAAGTCTGAATAAAGTATGGACTTTAGTCAACAGTAGTGTCTCCAGATCTTGGCTGTTGTAAGCGACGCTGCAGTGAACACAGGGTGCATGTATTCTTCCGAATGAGTGTTTCAGCTTTCTTCGGATTGGAAGCAGCCCACTGCCCTTCAGTAGATGCGTGGATAGAAAAGCTGTGGTGCATTTACACCGTGGAATACTGCTCGGCAGTGAAAAGTAAGAACATTTCACCCTTTGCGACAGCATGGACGGACCGGAGAACATTACACTAAGTGAAATAAGCCAGTCAGAGGAAGTCAAGCACCATACGACTTCACTCATGTGTGGGCTCTAATGAACAAAATGAACTAACGAGCAAAAGAGAGACAGACTCATGGATAGAGAGCAGGCAGACAGCTCTGGCGGTGGTAGTGGTGGGAGCTGGGGGGACTGGGGGTTGGGATTGAGGGAAAAAAGAGAACTCGTGGACATGGACAACAGTGTGGTGATTGTGGGGGTGGAAGGGGGTGGGTGGGTGGAGGTGGAAGAGTGCATAGAGGGGATAAACGGTGATGGAAAAAAATAAAATAGAAATAAAAATGTATTTATATGAATTAACTATAACAAAAATACAAGCTGTTCATAACGGGAAATTGGCGTGTAAAGTGTAAAGTGGAACTCTCTGTACTACCTCGTCAACTTTCCTTTCAATACAAAGTGATTCTAAAATTAAATGTTTATGAAAAACAAGAAAATGGGTTGTGGATGCCTCCTAAGCCTTCTAGGAGGCTGGCGAAGGGTGAACTTTCAGTGACACAGGAAACAGTTGAATCTTTCAGATCCCCCTGCCCTCACTGCCCGTGGCTTTGGGGGAAATGGTTCACTGATAATCACATTTCTTTTCGCAGCTACGAGTCCATCTACCCCTCCTTCCAGCTCTACCATCAGGAGAATGAAACCTCGGCCGTCACCACTTTCTGTTTTATCTACATCTTTCCTCCTCCTCTTTCCCACACCCTCCCAACTTTTCCTGTTCTCAACACTCCGGTCCTTCCAGTTCCCAGAACAGCACTCACACTTGCTCCATTTTGGTCGATGACTGAGCAATCCCTAAGACAGGGGTCCTCAAACTACGGCCCGCAGGCCACATGCAAATACAAATATTGTATTTGTTCCCATTTTGTTTTTTTACTTCAAAATAAGATATGTGCAGTGTGCATAGGAATTTGTTCATAGTGTTTTTTTAAACTATAGTCCGGCCCTCCAACGGTCTGAGGGACAGTGAACTGGCCCCCTGTTTAAAATGTTTGAGGACCCCTGGACTAAGAGATCCGCACCATGACCCCAATCCACACACAGCACAGCGAGGGGCTCCCAGCACCACCCACGCCTGAAAGGCCTGGCGAGCACCAGGGAGATCGCTCTCCGTGTGCCCACTTACCACATTCTCCAGGAGAGGCCTGAGCTGGATTTTACAAACTAAAGCTAAAACAAAAGCAAACAAAACCATTTAACGACGGGGAAAATGAACCTCGCGGAATATAAAACACGTCCCATAAAGAGCAATGTAATTGGCTGAGTACTTGGGCACCAGCAACCCCAGAGAACATGATTGAAACCAGGCCCGCCTCTCGTTTTTACCTGCAGCCAGTTAAGCCCGGGGTCGCCTCTGGAACGCCCAACAGCCGACACACAGGAATTTACTGCGCGAGATGTAAATCCCAGTTCCGGCTCGTAAAGCCAGCTTTACAGAGGACTCCTGGACTTTTATACGACGGAACACAACCCGGGGCGTATAAATCCGTAATCTCTTAAGACAAATCGCCTTAAAAACGCAGCCTGGCCTCCACTTTGCCGTCGAAATGCGTGGAATTTTCTGCAGGAGTCACATGACATGGTCGTGGCATAGCATGAAGCCTCCCATTAGCATGACCTCAGGCCTACCTGCCCACTTGCTCTGGCTCTGCAGAGCTGGTACTAACCTCATCCGACACAGAAATTCCCGGATGGTTGGATGGTGTGTGCTGGAGCGGAGGCCGGCTGTAGGCCACAACCACCGGTTGGACATGTGCTCTCAGGGTCTAGCCGGGGGGGGCACTGTGTTGCTCCGAGATTATCCAGAGGGGACGCACCTAGAACACTCCAATCGTCATCGTCACTAAACAAATTTCTCTGAATAAAGGCCCGTAAAAATCCAATTAGGCAGTGCACGGAGCACCGTTAGGCTGAAAGGCTGCCGCAGGAAGAGTCCAGATTGACCTTTTTAAAAGATTCTGTTACAGGCCACGCCGCCGGGGCGTGTGGAGAGCAGGAGTGAATTCTGTGCCCGGAAAAGGTTGGAAAACGGCAAGTGGCAGTGTGTCCTGGAAGCCCCGGGCGGCCTGGCGTCTGGTTACCATTTCCCCTCCGACTGTGATCCTCCGGCCGAGGCCCCCGGAGGCAGCAGAGCCCCCAGCCCAGGTTTCGGGGCCTGGGCAGCTGCATGAGCCCCTCCCCCAGCGCTTTGAAGTGGTGGCAGGAAGCCAGCAGCTCTGCTGCTCCGCCCTCCCCCTCCCCCCCTCCCCCACCGGGGGTTCTGTCCCAGGGTTTTAAACGCTCCCAGGTCCCAAGGGGATCAGCGGCCACCTCCTTTTGGGTGGTTCCCCTTTTACGCTTATCCATTCTCAGTACGTCTTTCCTCACACACCCTCCCCTGCCCCCGTCATGTCCTCACGCGCGAACTCAGAGTGGGCACCTCACGTTCTCTTGGGCTCCACAGAAACCAGCATGGGAACCAGCCAGGGCAGCAGGAAGGCACTTTGCAGGCCCTCTTCAGTCCCTACCGGACCCGCCTGCAGCCGTGTTGGGCCAGGGTTCCCTGAAGAACGGACACAACAGGGTGCAGGGTCTGTACGGGAAGAGCGTTATGAGGAGGGATTGGCTCACGAGGTGATGGATGCTGAGTCCCAAGGTCTGCTGTCCGAGAGCTGAGCCCAGGGACCTGTAGATGCAGTTCAGTCTGAACCCCACGTCCCGAGAACAGGGGGGCAAGAGTGGGAGGCCTGCCTGAGTCTACAGGCCCGAGGACCAAGGGCACTGAGGGCCACGGGCAGGGGAAGAGGAGGCCCTGGTCCAGCAGAGCGAGCAAAGTCCGCTCCTCCGCCCCCTGTTCTGCTCGGGCCTCAGCGGGTCGGTGAGTCCCGCCCAGGATCCAAGGGCTAATGTCCCAGAAACAGCCGCCCAGACACGCTCAGCAGTAATGCGTCACCAGCTCTTGGTTGGGCATCCCGTAGGCGGCGGCGTTGAGGTCAAATTAACCACCTCAGATAGCGCCCTAGCGTGGGTTCCCCGAAGGCAGACCCTCACTCTGCCTTAGACACGGGTCCTTAGGGAGTGACCGGGACACAGAGTGGCGCCTGGGAAAGTAGCACAAGGAAAGGAGGAAAGCCAGCAGAAGGCATAGAATGAGGGGGTCCCCCTGCCCATGGAAGCTCTCGAGGACCCGTGTAGAAAGGGCTCAGGAGTGTCCCCCGGAGAGCAGGAGGCGGGACCTGTGTCCACTGCGCCTCCCATCCTTGCTGCCTGCGAGAAGCCATCAGGGCCTTCACTTCCCCTGAGGCCAGGAGCTCCGGGCGCCCTTAGGCACAGCCAGCCCCGCCCCTGGGGCCAGGCCAGAGCCCTTCCGGGGAACCCGTTTCCCAGCCTGGGGCGCCTTTCCGCCTGAGGCCGGAGGCACGAGGGAGCGGTCTCCCTGGGCTGAGGTAGAAGCAGAATCCGGACAACAGGAGGTGGGTTGGCAAAGCACCAACAGCCCCTCCTACAAGTGGGCTCCTTATTGTCTTCACCTTCAGGGAAGAAAGACATTCCTTTGTCTGCCAGCGTCTACACCAAGCTCTGGGTGCAGGAGCGGGCAGCCAGCACAGCTCCTTCCTCTTGAAACCTTCCCGCTAACCGTGTCGAGGGTTTGAATTATTCATCTCAGGTCACGTAAGAAATGAGCGACAGAGCTGAAATTCAAACCCAGGTGGGTCTGACTCCATTTCACCATCCCCACACCCGCCTATTAGCGTTTATCTGTGATCCCGTGGCTTGGAGTTATTAAGGGCACTAGACATCACCCAGTCAGCTCTCTGATGTGACACGTTAGGAATTGAAACCAAGAGAATGTATGTGCCTGTAACAAGATCACCAGGCAAGTGTGAGGGATGGACCTCCACTCAAGGTCAAGCGTAATCTTTTGTGATGTCCCCTAGAAGCTCTTCTTATAATTTTCATTGAACTTTGTTGAGATTAAATTAAACTGATTACAGTAAACTACATATATCTGAAGTGTATAATTTGATATGTTTTAACATGCTCATACACCCATGATCAAGATAATGAGCAACAGTCAAGATCATGAATATATTCATATCCCTCAAAAGCTTCCTCTGTAAGCCCTTCCCTCCCACCTTTCCCTACCCAATAGCCAGCGGCCTGCTTTCTGTCACTAGAGATTAGTTTTATTTTCTAGAATTTTAAGAAAACAAAATCATGCAGTGTATTCTAATGTTGTATGGCTTCTTTCCGTTGATATAATTATTTTAAAATTCATTCATGTACATCAGTAGGCCATTTGTTTTTGATGCTGATATATATATATATATACACACACATACATACATATACATACACACACATACCAAAGTTTGGTTTTTCAATTAATTCACCAGGTGAGGAACAATAGGACTATTTCCAGTTGTTTGCTATTACGCACGCTGCTGTGGACGTTTATATACATATGTACGTCATTCTTAGGAGTAGAACAGCTGGGTCATCTGGGAAGTGTACGCTTAACTTTTTAAGCCACTGCCAGACCCTTTTCCGAAGCGGTTTTGCCGTTGCGCCTTCCCTGTACCACAGTGTGGGGCATTCAGATTCTTGTACATCTTCCTCCACATTGGTATGCTCAGTCTTTTTAATTTTAGCTCTTGTAATATGTATGTGGTGATCTCATTTGACTTTAATTTACAGTTTCCTAATCCTATATAATAAAATCCTAATATGCCAATTGTCCCCTCATCCGGGAGTTCAACTGGGGAGGGGGGAGGAGGCGCGGCCAGCCAAACACCCTCGGCCCCAACCTCGGGCTAGCCCCACCCTGGCCAGCAGTGATGGCAGGCAGCTGGGGGAAGGGAGGCCCCAGCCGGCAGCTGCTAGGGACCCCACCTGTGCACAAATTTCATGCACTGAGTCTCTAGTTACTAATAATGTTGAACATCTTTTTTTTTAAAATATATTTTATTGATTTTTTTTTACAGAGAGGAAGGGAGAGGGATAGTTAGAAACATCGATGAGAGAGAAACATCGATCAGCTGCCTCCTGTACACCTCCCACTGGGGATGTGCCCACAACCAAGTTACATGCCCTTGACCGGAATCAAACCTGGAACCTTTCAGTCTGCAGGCTGACACTCTATCCACTGAGCCAAACTGTTTAGGGCAAATATATTTTATTTTTATTGCTATATTTTCTTTGTTGAGTAACCTGCTCAATTATTCTTTGCCCGTCTTAAACATTGAGAACCAAGAAATCTATAACAATTGTTTTTGCTGTTTGTTTTTTATTCATCCTATCTCATCTTTGTTCATTTTTACTCTTTTTTCTGGCTTCAGTTGTAATAACTGAATTTTTTATTCCATTTTATCTCCTCTGTTGGCTTATTAGATACAATTCTTATTTCACTTATTTTAGTTACTGCTTTTGGGTTTATCATATACATCTTCCTTTAAGTGATATTCTACCACATCATCTGTATTATAAGAACCTTATAATTCAGTATTTCTAATTCTCCCTTTTTCACATTTATCTATTACTGTTGTATATTTTACATTAAATATATTCTAAAACCCAATATTTAATTATCTTTTAAAGAGATTTAAATATTAAGGACAAAATTTATATGTTTATCATGTGGTTACTATTTGCAGTGTTCTTCATTCCATTGTATAGGTTTACATTTCTGTGCAGCAATATTTGCTTCTGCCTAAAAGACTTAAAAAGATTTCTCATAATGTGGATGTGCTGGAGATGAGTTTTTACAGTTTTTGTATTTCTGAAAATGTCACTATTTCACCTTTGCTTTTGGAGGATATTTTTGCTGGGTACTGAATTCTAGGTTGACAGAATTTTCTTTCCATATATTAAAGGTGTTGCTCCTATATGAGATACATATTATATTCTCACTTATATTATTTCTAATGTGAAATCTGCTTCCATCCATATTTGTTCCTCTGCATGATTTTCTCTTTAGCACCAGTTTTGAGCATTTGGTTATGATGTGTCTTCGTGTACTTAACGTGGTTGTTTTCTTGTGCTTAGGATTCATTGAGCTTCCTGGGTTTGTGGGTTTCATGGAACTCGGAAAACTTTCAGCAGTCGTACCTTCAAACATTTTTCTGTAGCCCCCACTGTCTCCTCGCCTCTGGAGAGTCCAATACATGCATAGGAAGCCATTTGTAGTTTTCCCACAACTCAATGATGCTCTGTTCATTTTTTAAAATGTTCTTTCTGTCTGTTGTAATTCGATATCATTACATTTACTAACCTTGTCTTCTCTGACATGTCACAGATTCCACCTACTATAGTTTTTCATCTTGTGCTTAATAAGATTCATCTTTTGAAGTTTCAGTTGTGCCTTTTTTATATCTTTCATGTCTCCACTTAATTTTTTCATCATGTAGAATACAAATGTGATAACTCTTTTAATATTCCTATCTGCCAGTTCTAGTATCTGTATCATTTCTGAGTCAGTTTTGATTGACGGATTAATTTCCTCATAGTAGATTTATTTTCTGGCCTCTCTGCATGCCTGGTAATTTTTTTACTTGATTCTAGGCATGGTAAATCTTACCTTGTTGGGTGCTGGATATTTTTGTATCCCTAAAATATTCTCAGGTTTTGTTCTGGAATGCAGCTATATTGCTTGTAAAACATTTGATCCTGTTAGTTCTTTTTTCAAAATGCTTTTTTTTCAATTATTGATTTCAGAGAGAGGAAGGGAGAGAGAGAGAGAGAAAAATATAGATGATGAGAGAGAATCATTGATTGGCTGCCTCCTGCATGCTCCCTACTGGGGATCAAGCTCCCAACTTGGGCATGTCCGCTGACAGGGAATGGAACCATGAACTCCTGGTTCTTGGGCCGAAGCTCAACCACTGAGCCAGGCCAGCCACGAAATGAAAGGATCCTGGCAGGTCTTACTTTTAAGGGTTCATTAGGTGGACTGGACAATTCTCCGTCTACAGCTAATTGTTCCTGTACTGAGTACTCCACCCAGTACCCTATGGGTCTTGAGGTTTTCCAGTCGGGCTGGTGAAAACAAGCTCTATTCCCAGCCACGTGTGGCCACTTTAATCCAATAGTTTTCAATTGGGACAATGTTGTCTCCCAAATGTCTAGACCAGTCGTCGGCAAACTGCGGCTCGGCAAATCGCGGCTCGCGAGCCACATGTGGCTCTTTGGCCCCTTGAGTGTGGCTCTTCCACAAAATACCGGCTCTTCCACACAATACCGACTTCTGCGCACGGGCCACGAAGTTTCAATCGCACTGTACGTGCGCACCCGCACGTGGTATTTTGTGGAAGAGCCACACTGAAGGGGCCAAAGAGCCACATGTGGCTCGCGAGCCGCGGTTTGCCGACCACGGGTCTAGACCAGTGGTTCCCAGCCTTCTTTCAGCCATGCCTCACCTAAGCATCTCTAAATCCTGATGCCTCCCCGTGACACAGAATCCTTATTATTCAAAAAGTGAACCCCTATTCACACAGAGGGAGCCTAAAAGGCCATTAACTTGGTCTAAATGAGCTTCCAAAGAACATGGCATCCACGAAAGAGAAAAATAAAAGAATGAAAGGACAGTTAAAGTACTGAAGAAGAAATCATTAAGAAATTGTTGTAAATAATACTAATAATATGAAATGACACGAAAAAATAGCAAATAAAGTTTCAAAACATATAATAGAGAGCTGAAATGCACAAATATGTCACAATCTATATTTATATGCTGTATATGAGGCCCCTAAGACCCATAAGAAATATAAAAAATCCACTGTTAATAACTCATTCTCGAATTGCCCCCCTTAAAAATCAAATTGCCCCCCTCGGGGGGGGGTTGTGCCCACATTGGGGGCCACTGGTCCAGACACAGTTTTGGCTGGTGGAGGGGAAGTGCGTGCTACGGGCATCTGGTGAGAGAGGCCGGCGACGCCGATGTGTCCTGTCGTCTACGGGACGCCCGACAGCCAAGAATTCCACAGCCAAGCCGTGCGGCTCTCTTCTCTCCAGCGCTCGGTCTTGTAAACTGCAGCTGCCTTGCTCTCCTCGGACCCAGGCCTGTCTCCTCAATGCCTGGAGTCTTCTGGACGCTCCCGGGCCCCCTCCCCGCACCAGGGCTGGGGCACACACTCAGCTGGGGAGGCCGGAGGCTCCCCTCACCTGTCAGGACCATGGTTCCTTCCCCCTTGAAACTCAGCATTTCCTAAGTGGGTGTTTCACACATTTTGTTGATTTTTTAGTTGTTTTTTGATGGGAAAGTCAGTCCGGTCCCTGGCAGGCCATCTTTGCAGTCAGGGAAAGGCCCGTCATCTCTTGTTAAATGTATTTCCTCTTGCTTGGCCTACCCTGTCGGCCGGCCAGTCGCTGCAGAGGGTGAGTGACTGTGGAGATGTGTAGCGATGTGCACGTGTGCCCAAGCTCACCTGCGCGTGCAGGCGGCACAGACACGCAGCCCCCGCTGCCATGAGCTTCCCCTCACGCCCCTTCCCCGCATTGTTCTTCCTGTTTCTGGGATTCTTTTATGGGTCTTGCATTTTTTTTTAAGTAGTTTACCCAACAAGGACTTTAAAATTTTCAAAAAAGAAAATGCCCTTGGCCTGAGAATTCATTTGGCCTGAGAATTCCTGTGCCGGCTGCAGGTTTTATTTGATGGTAAATGGCTGAAATCGATGCCCTGGAGAGAGCCGGTCCTTTTGGCAGCACTCGCCCGAGGCAACATCATTAAGTAGGTGAAGGGTGTCTCCAGGGAGCCGGGCTCTGCCATCTCCCCTCCCAGTCCCAGAGCCCCGAGCGCTCTGCCCTGAGGCCAGAGCAAGAGCTGCTTTCAATGTTTTTTAACATTTAGTTGTCAGTGATTGAGAACTTAAATTCTTGCTCTTCTTCACATGTTTGCATTTTCACAGAGAGCAGTGCATGAGGCAGATGGAGAGAACCGGTGCTAATTCCTCTGATGGGAAGTGGCTGCTTGCAACCCTGCGTGGAGAGGGTGAGTGGGCAGGAGGGGACAGGGATCGATTAGTGATGCCTGCACAGTCACAGGCAGGTGAGACCTTTGCCATCTTTCCCTTAATCTGAAAGTGTTCATTCTGTCCGGAGATGCCCTCGAACTAGAAATCAAGTGTAAAAAGACTGTTGGGGGACAATCAGAACTCATTGATGGCCCCAAAATCCGCCCAAATGGGGTTGTCCTATGGCGTCACATACAAGGTGGAGATTGCTTTTTCTAAGTGTAATAAGAATCCAGTGAAATATCATAAATCGACTGCCATGCTGTTTAGATTTCTCACACAGATCCTTTCGTGTGTGTGTGTGTGTGTGTGTGTGTGAGAGAGTGTGTGTGTGTGTATGTGTGTGTGAGTGTGAGTGTGTGTGTGTGTGTGTGTGTGTGTGGCTTGGGAAGCATTCCTTTTTGTTCCCACTTCACCTTTTCACCCTCTTCTTTGGGCTCCTGCAGTGACCCAGGCAAAGGCAGCATCTGCAGAACCACTAGAGCAGTGGTTCTCAACCTTCCTAAGGCCGCGACCCTTTAATACAGTTCCTCATGCTGTGGTGACCCCCAACCATAAAATTATTTTCGTTGCTACTTCATAACTGTAATGTTGCTACGGTAGGAATCGTCATGTAATATCTGATATGCAGGATGTATTTTCATTGTTACAAATTGAACATAATGAAGCATAGTGATTAATCACAAAAATAATATGTAATTATATATGTGTTTTCCCGATGGTCTTAGGCGACCCCTGTGAAGGTCGTCGACCCCCAAAGGGTCGCGACCCACAGGTTGAGAACCGTTGGACTAGAGCCTCTCTC
>NW_005871623.1:463864-465080 GCF_000147115.1 Myotis lucifugus
GATGGTGCTGGGACCCCGGCTTCCAGGCACCAAGCTTCCTCCCACGGCTCCTTCTCAGGCGACCTCGCTCCTGCGAGCAGAGCTCTGGGGTCACGGACACGCCTGTCGCTGAGTCCCTGCGGGTTTGGCTCCGACGCCCAGGCAGGGACAGTGGGGGGCTGGCAGCCAGAGGAGCTGCGCCCTGAGGTCGCCGCCTTCCCCACCACCCGCCCCGCCGAGGCTCTGCCTTTCCTGGTGTCCGACACAGCGATGAGGCACGGATGGAACCAACAAAGCCCCTGCTCACCGCTCCGCCTGGCTCTGTCCGGCCTCGTCCTAGATGAGGCCACAGCTCCGTGGAAATGTGGGGATGTGTGACGAGAGCACAGAGAGTGAGGCTGGTGCTGTCAGTGACTGGGACCTTGTTTTCCTGCTCCGGAGGATGGAAGGAAAAGCGAATCTAATAAAATGGATAAATGAGAACCTCAGGGCCAGGATAGGGTCTCCATGGCCATAGTTCGTCCCAATGAAGATTTTTAAAATACAATTTTTGTCTTCCCTCTTATGTCCCGGTTTCTGCTTTATCTTGTCGTCATGATTGTGTTTATTGCCCCTTAGTTTTCACGAGTCGTTTCACATCCATGAACCGGGGGAGAGTGCAAATACTTAGAAAACTAGCGTGGGAAGGAGAGAAGCAGCGAGGACTTAGATCTCGAGCCCACGCCTTTCTCTCCGTCTCGTCCTCATCCCCATGGTCACCCTTTTGGGCCACTCACTGGGTTCCTCCTCCTTGGCCCGCCCAGGCCTCCTGCCTGCCCCTTCCAGTTCTTCCTCCAGGGGCAGTATCCCTGGTACATCCATGACTGAAAACGCCGTATCAAATAAGGTAACTTCGATTCCAAGTAGTGATCACTAACTCAATGCTTTAAAGAATAATAAATGTATGATCTCCCATGACAAATAGTGCAGAAAGGGGCTCAATGGCTGCCATAGTTACGAGCTCAAAAAAATTCACCAGGTTCTTCTCTCTGAAGAAGCTCTCCCCTCGGAGCCTCAGAGCTGGCGTCACCCTAAGAAGGACCGGCATCGTTCAGTGTCCTTTCATGCATGAGGCCAGCTCTCCTGGAGGATCCCAGGGAGACCTGGGTCACAGCTCACCTTCAAATTAGCAATGCAAACGGCAAACTCCTGGACGTTCCCTATTCCCCTGGGTGGGACTGGGGCACCAGCCCTGAGA
>NW_005871623.1:465970-472358 GCF_000147115.1 Myotis lucifugus
AGGGCACGCCCCCCATCCCATCCCCCCTCAGCTTCCCCCCCACTTAGCGCAACCCCGGTATAGAGTCCTTTGATAAGTTTCTTTCGTTCCCAGCATTCGAGTTGGCTGTTTTCCCATGGCCTGCTTATCCCTCCAATGTCCTTCCATTCTGGACACACTGGCCTCCTCCGTGGCCCCCACTCATGCTTCCTTGACCTCTGGGACCTTGACCTTCATTCATGGTATTCTCTGTGTCTCCTACACTAAACTGTTCCTCCCCCCTGCCCGCCACACCTACGCTTCCTTAGCCTGCCTTACTTCGACTCATTCTTCCTATTTCACCTGAAATGCCACTTCTTTAGAGCAACTCCTCAGTCACACACTAAAACAATTACACCTTTTACAACTTGTCCGCGGCTACAGCTGGGTCTGCTTTATGCTGCCGTCTCCTCGGACTGGGTGTCCCTCTGTGCTCGGCTGTTGTGGTCCACAGCCACTGTGTGGACTGAGCTCGGTCAGGCTGGTTCCTGCTATGCACTCACATTGCACTTAACGGTGGATGTCATCGCGGGGCAGTGACTGTGTGATGATCTTTTTACGTCTCTGTCTCCCTTGTTAGACCATGGGCTCCAGGAGGCCACACCTGACCGGGTTGCTGGGTTCTCTGCGCTCAGCACAGTAGCAGGCAGGACACCTTCCTGAAATGCAGACTATCAAGTGAGAGCGGTGGGTGGAGATGGGGTGAGGATGGAGGGGAGCTGAAAAGACTCGGGAAAAACCTTCGAGAATCCATGTGTAAATGCTGCAGACATGTTCCTACCAGAGACGATTCTTGAGCCTTTACTATGAGCCTGAACTTGAACTGAGTGAGAGAAGTCTGAGCACAAAAGTACTAGGAGATGAGAACATGCAATAAACAGTCACTAATCCACTTACAAGTTGGAAAAAAGGTGTAATTTTATTTATTTATTATATAATTCAAGTTAACTTCTAGGAGTTCAACTCCATCCTGCAAGATGAGACAGAAACTCAAGCCCAACTCGGGATCCTCACCTCCTTCTGGAGTGGGCTAAGCTCTCAGGGACTATGTAGTCGGACTCATGTTCCTCGAGTTCTGTCCTCTTTGTTTTGTTTTACTTATTTATTTTTATGGTTAAAAGTATTACAGATGTCCCCCTTTCTCCCTGTTGACACTGTCTAGCCCCCCACCCCCACCCCAGGCCTTCACTACCCTATTGTCTGTGTCCATGGATTATACATATGTGCATACAGATTCTTTGGTTATTCTCTTCCCACCCACCCGCCTTCCTTCTGAGATTTGTCGGTCTATCCCATGCTTCTATGTCTCTGGATCCATTTTATTCATCAGTTTATTTTGTTCATTAGATTCCACATGTGAGTGAGATCATGTGATACTTGTCTTTCTCTGACTGGCTTATTTCCCTCAGCATCACACTCTCCAGGTCCCTCCATGCTGTCCCAAAGGGCAGAGATCCTTCTTTTTTACAGCTGCATAGGATTCCATGGTGTAAATGGAACACAGCTTTTTAAAAAAATATATTTTTATTGATTTTAGAGAGGAAGGAAGAGGGAGTGAGAGATAGAAACATCCATGATGAGAGAGAATCATGGATCGGCTGCCTCCTACAAGTCCCCCACTGGGGATTGAGCCCACAGCCCAGGCATGTGCCCTTGACCGGAATCGAACCTGGGACCTTTCAGTTCGCAGGCCGACGCTCTATCCACTGAGCTGAACCACCTAGGGCCACCACCGCTTTTTTACCCACTCATCTTCTTGGTAGAGACATTTGGCAGTTAAAGCTGAAAGAGAGTTTGAACACAGCTCCAGAGAAAAAAAGAATAGAAGGAATGAGCCCCATTCATCTGAAGAAGCAAAAAGAGACGATGGCTTGTTGAGCCAGAGAAAGGGTTGGAGAAAAGGAATGGGACCCTCACCCAGGCTGTCTTACTGACGTTCGGCTGGTTGTTTTTATTTGTTGATTTGGGTGAAGGTGAAATTGTTTCCCAGGTTGGGTGGAGCTCCTCAAGGGAAGGGGGAAGGCTCAGGAATCAGAGCAGTAGGTGTGTGGCGGGAATGCACAGAGGTGTGTCCATGACGATGGAGCACCAGGGGAGGGCTGGTGGGGGTTTAAGGAATCAGCTGAGTGCCTGCTCTCCTCCATGAGCTTGCACAGGCCCAGTTCCCAGCCCAGGAGAGTAGAATATTGTTAATTATTCCACTTAAATTACAGTAGAGCGCTGTGGTTCGTTTTATGTGTCAACCTGACTGGCTAAGGGATGCCCAGATAGCTTTTTTTTAAAAAAAGAACACATTATTTCTGAGCTCGCATGCCTGTGAACATGTTTCCAAAAGAGATTGGCATTGGGTTCAGTAGAGCAAGTAGAGAGTATGCCCTCACCAGGGTAGGTGGGCATCACCCAGTCCATTCGGGGTCCAAAGGGGAGCGAAAAGGCCAACGAACTGTGAGTTCTCTCCAGCGCGTCCTGAGCTGGGCTGTCCATCTTTTCTGTCCTCCACTGTTGGAGCTCCTGGGCCCCTGCCTCCGACCTTGAGCTGAATCGTACTAGCGCCTGGTTTGCAGACGCTGATGGCGCTGCATCTTGGCCTCCATAACATCATGAGCCAGTTCCTCTAACAACACTCCTCTGACTGTACACCTCTCCACTGCACTGTTCCTCTCCCTCTGGCTCCACCGTCCGCTGTCTGTGCAGAGCGGACAACCCTCCACTGGAGTGTTGCACCCGCTGTAGGCCTCAGCCCAGGCTGGAGGCTGCATGATTGACTGGAAAGAACGTTTTGGATGCAACAGATCTAGAGCCGAGTCCCCATGTCAGCACCTACAGGCACCTACGTTGCAGCTCTAGCTCCACGTGGCCAATGGTTGGACCCCTCAGTCCTGTCCTTACCGCAGAGCGGCCTGCAGCCTGCAGAGATGGGGGAGGACCCTGGATCGTGTCCATGCCGATCTGGCTCAGCCAGTGGGGGGTTCCTCTTGCCTTTGTCGGGTTTACACAGAAGTGTCTGCTCTGGCCTCTCCGGAACCCTCCCCACAGCACATCCCAGCTCCGTCACAGCCAGGACGGCCCTGAGCTATAGGAGAGCGGCCACAGTTCCATCCCTGAAGAATTCTCTGTGTGCACGTCTCCCGGTCGGTCGCTGATGAAGCAAAGAGGGACGGCCTTCGTCCTGGCTCATCCCCCGTCAGTATTGCTCTACGATTCAGGAAAGACTCGGGAGGTTTCTCGGTAAAGACCTTCCTGAAGGTTATGCGAGTGGGATCACTTCTAATACAGAGACGGGGCGTGGGGTTGGGCTGCCTGGGAAGAGCCATCAGCATTACACCCAGTTGGGTATTAGTCGGGCCTAGACTGGCTTTTCCAGGGATTCTGAAAGGCAGCGACGCCGGTCCTCACAGCCTCATGTGAACTCCAGACAAGCAGCACATGGAGTGCCCGTCAGGGGAAAGCAACTGGACATGATTGAGCACGTTCTGCCCCTCGGACAATCACGGGACGCAGTGTCACGAGTCCAGGAAGCACAGGGAAGCGCCGCAAGCTTTTGCCCAGTGAGAAGGCACACGAGCGTCCCTGGCCGTGTCTTCTACAAAGTGTCCAAAGGCTGCAAGGAGGCGCCGGGAAGGGCCAGGGACACAGGCTCTAGACCAGTGATGGCGAACCTATGACACGCGTGTCAGAGGTGACACGCGAACTCATTTTTTTTTGATTTTTCTTTGTTAAATGGCATTTAAATATATAAAATAAATATCAAAAATATAAGTCTTTGTTTTACTATGGTTGCAAAGATCAAAAAATTTCTATATGTGAGACGGCACCAGGGTTAAGTTAGGGTTTTTCAAAATGCTGGCACGCCGAGCTCAAAAGGTTCGCCGTCACTGCTCTAGGTCATCGGAGACTCTTTAACCCTCTGCCCTTCCCAGCGGAAATGGCCAGATCTGTCACATACGGCACGTGGTTGTGTTCAAATACCAAGTTTTTATCCTCAGATAGAAACAATGAGTAACATTCTAAAATATCCGTACTGATTAGAACTCTGCATGATAACATGATGCAGGCTATGTTTTCTTTCCAAATTGAGAAAGACATTTTAGAAGCAAGACAAAAAATGCCATGCAGAGCTCAGAAATATTGACTGTTGACGGGGTAGATCGCTCCTGAACCCGCGTATGATTTGGTGAATGAATGAGGTTCCTGGGACAGGCACACACTGTGTCCTTAGTTTTTAAAAATCAACGTAGGAACCCGGGCGGTAGGATGATGTGTGTCCTGTTCGGCAACGCAAAGTTACACGCTCTCCTTCTTCCTGTGTCCTATGCCTTCTGAGGCGAGTGCCTCATAGGCGTTCCTGGATGGTGTTGACCTGCACACCCACCTGTGTGATAAATGCAATGACTTCCTAGAACAGTGGTTCTCAACCTTCTGGCCTTTTAAGTACAGTTCCTCATGTTGTGGTGACCCCCAACCATAAAATTATTTTCGTTGCTCCTTCATAACTGTCATGTTGCTCATGTTATGAATCGTCATGTAAATATCTGATATGCAGGATGGTCTTAGGCGACTCCTGTGAAAGGGTTGTTCGACCGCCAAAGGGGTCGAGACCCACAAGTTGAGAACCGCTGTCCTAGACGGACCCCTGAGCCCGTGGAGGGCATGTGACAATGCCCGGCCCACGCTGCTGGCTGCTGGGAGCAGGCCTCACTCCGTTACTGCGTGGATGCCACCATCCTGTGCTTGTGAACGCTTAACCCTGGAGCCGGTTCGGCAGGCCCCTGTGGGGACAACGCGCTCACACGGAAACCCAACGGCTCCTGGTGCCCGTTGAGCGTGGCCGTGATGCCCTGTCCGTGCCGCCCTGTCCACGCCCTGCCGGCCGGAGACTCAGGACCGTGGGCTTGGGAAAAGGAGCTGCGAGTTTTCTCTTTTGGTCCTGGAGACAGTTCGCATTGTGGGCCGCAAGCGAAACCAACTCCCAGGTTTTTTTTCTCCTCCAAATGCCTTCTCCCGTGACTTTAAAGGAACAGCTGATCTTCAAGGAACACGTGTGATATGAGTTGTTCCATTTAAAATAATGACATTATTGCAGACATTTCATAGCTGCAGAGGTTGCTGTGTGGGAACACGATCATGGTCCTTGACAGCCCTGTGTCTGAGCGTCCCCCCGGGACGCCAAGCGCAGAACGCCGCGCGCTCACGTTTACCGCCTGCGGCTAAAGGAGGGGGAAGGACTTAAAACTGTTGAAACCCTTCAACTTTAAAAGCATTAGTGGATGGTCCCGGGGGATTAAATCTAAATCTTAATGTGTAAAAATCAAGTTAATAACCAGGGAGAGTAATACGGCTGCATGCGATTATTGTGATAATGCAAACAATTAGCACCGCAAAGCGAGGGGTTCCTCCGCCTCGGCCCTCGCGTGAGCCAGGCCTGGAGACGAGCGGAAACGATCCGTTTTACTCCAGGTTTTCTGTTGGTTGGGTTTTTTGTTTTTTTTCTGTGTGTGTGTTTTTGGGGTTGTGTGTGTGTGTGTGTGTGTGTGTGTGTGTTGTTGTTGTTTTTTGGGGGGGTGGTTTCTTCACTGTAGCTGACTCATTTTTGAAATTTCTTTCGCCCTAGAATCGGGATATCTTTTCATCTTGAAACTACGATTCTTATGAACTTGATGGCAAGGATCAGAATCATCAATTTTATGTCAGAAAAGTAGTCGTGTGTACTCCTTAGTCTCACCCACTTTATACGTCAGGACCCATGAGAACCAGGCGGGAGGCGGGCGAGGAGAGGGGACCCGGGGAAGGGAACGTGCGGCTGCGGATGCCCGTTCCCGCGGATTCTCCGTGTCCGGGAGGGATGCCGTCACCTTGGTGATGTCTAGCTCCAAGGGGCCTTGTGCTGGGTGGTGGTTTCCGGAGAAAGAAGCCGGCCAGCAGCCAAGCCGCAGAGGCCACCGTGCGTCCTCCTGTTCAGCATGTCCCTACCTGGTCCTTGGTCTGGTCCCAGCTCGAAAGAGGGGCTGCGGGGTGGGCGGTGGGAAACGCGGAGCGGACGGCCAGGAGGGGGCCTGGCCCTGGGAATAAGTGGGTCGGACGGTCTGCAAAGAGTTAACGGTGCGAGAAGCACATCTGCCCCTCAAATGAGAGGGAACCAAAAGGAGGCGCTGCCTCCCCGGGAGTGGGAGCGGGCGGTGCAGCAGTAAGTGGCATGCCGCTCTGGAGCCCCGGGCGGCCCAGGGCTGCTCCTGTGCTCCTGAGGGCGGCAGGAAGGCGAACTGAGTGTGGAGTTAATGCGACGGACTTGGGAGCGAACGCACACAGGGGAGCCCGGGGAATGGACATTTTAGTGATTTATTGAGTGTGGGGGTGCGGCGCACAGACAGGG
>NW_005871623.1:472477-491486 GCF_000147115.1 Myotis lucifugus
AGGCTCTGGCCTATCTCACTTCAACCCTTTTATTTGGTGTCTCAGCTCAGGTCTGGGCCGTGCGTCCGATGGGTGTCCCATCGTTACTCCTGTGGAAGCAGCGTCTGCGGGGAGTTCCGGGGGACCGGGTCGTAAACGGGCAACAATGGAGCCGTTGTTCTGCCCGGGCACCGGAGACGGGGAGAGGGTGTGCTTGGAGGCGGGAGCGGGAGCTGTCAGTGGCCGCCGCTCCCTGGGCCGCAGCCCCTGACAGTTACTAATATCGCAGCTGTAATGTGTTTAGTCTAGTGGGGAGTTTGTGATGTGTTTTTGATTTCCTGCTTCATAAATGCATTTTGGCCGGCAAACAGCGAGGCATAGAATCCTCTCCCTCCCACGCCCCGGTCAGGAAGCCGGTACCTTTGTGCCCCGTTTATAGCCTAATAAGTGAGCTGCGCGCAGCCCAAGGCCCTCACGTCTTGGTTATCCCGTGCGTGAGCAGGAGCGAGAGGGAAAGCCTGCTGAGCCCTGAGTGGCCCGGGCCTGGCCCTCACCTGGGCGGCGGGAGGGCCCCCACGTCGCTGTCCTTCCTCCGGATGCTCCGTGCGTCCTGATTCTCTGGGCGCTGGAAAGGGCCCGCGGTCTTTTAAAATCTTTAACGTGCTCTCTTGCTTCGCATCCATTTGGAAACGAAGTTACAGACACCTGCCAAGGCCGAGCACTTGTCCTGTTTCTCTGCACAGCGGGAGGCGGGTGCCTCTCTCCCCGCAGCTCTGAACAGCGTGGCCCTTTTTCTTAGCATCAACTTATAGGCAGGGCTCGCAGGGCCTCTGTGCGCCTCAGAGCTGCTGGTTCTGCCTTGATGTTGCCCAGCCCTGCTCTGTGCCCCGCGCCCAGCAGGCCAGCGCCCAGCCCCGCTCTGTGCCCCATGCCCAGCAGGCCAGTGCCCAGCCCTGCTCTGTGCCCCACGCCCAGCAGGCCAGTGCCCAGCCCTGCTCTGTGCCCCACGCCCAGCAGGCCAGCGCCCAGCCCCGCCCTGTGCCCCATGCCCAGCAGGCCAGCGCTGTTTCAAACTTGGAGTTTGACGGTCCGGGCACCATGTGAGGGAAGCCTGGGTGTGAGGCTGGAACGTCTATTGTTTTGGAGTTTAGAAATCAGCTTTATTTTCAGGAAACGTACATGCTGTTTAGGATGTGCTAGCACATTAGCCTGGGTCAGTGGTCGGCAAACTGTGGCTCGGCAAACCGCGGCTCGTGAGCCACATGCGGCTCCTTTGGCCCCCTCAGTGTGGCTCTTCCCACAAAATACCGACTTTCTGTACGTGCGGCGCCCCCCCCTGGTATTTTTGTGGAAGAACCCCCCCTGAAGGGGCCAAAGAACCACATGTGGCTCCCGAGCCGCGGTTTGCCGGCCACGGGCCTGGGTGATCGTACTTATTCTCCAGTGGGGCGGTAGAAAGGAGAAATTGAAGAGAGATGTTTATAAAGACCATTTTGCCAGGGCATGTGGGCATCTTTAAAATTCGTCTTAGTCTCGGAAGTTTTCTTATTGCTGCACTGATGTCCGCCTTTCCCAAGTCGGTGCCTGAAGAGCAGACGCTGCGGGGAAGGCGGGAGCGCACGCAGCTCGCGAGGGGGGCCTGCGCCGCTCACGCACCGCCCCCAACGTTAGTTAATGAAAATAGCAGAACACCCGTACAGACCTGAAAGGTTACAGATTTTTAAAACAAAGAAAATTAACTTTTTAAAACTTAAGGACCATAAGAAGATCTTACAGGAAGTGTGGGAAATGGAGGAGCGGGGGCACAGAATCAGTGCAACTCAGAGACAACCCACAGTATAGTATGCATCTCCTTTGTCTAAGGTAGCGGTTCCCAGCCTTCTTCTGGCCACGCCCCCCTAAGCATCTCTAACATCCTGATGCCCCCCCCCGTGACATATAATTCCTATTATTCAAAAAGTGAGCTCCTATTCACGCGGAGGGAGCCTAAAAGGCCATGAACTTGGTCTAAACAAGCTTCCCAAGAACATGGCATCCACAAAAGAAAAATAAAAGCACGCAAGGACAGTGGAAGTCCTGAGGAAGACATCACTAGAAACTGTTAAAATAATAATATGAAGTGATATGAGAAAATAGCAAATAAAGTTTCAAAACATAATAGAGAACTGAAATGCACAAATATGTCCCAATCTATATTTATATGCTGTATAGGAGGCCCCTAGGCCCATAAGAAATGCAAGAAGTTCACTGTTAATAACTCATCCTTGAATCGCCCCGCTTAAAAGTCAGACTGCCCCCTGGGGGCGTGTGCCCACGTGGGAACCACTGGTCTCAGGGAAATAGGTCAGACTTTACATAGTAAGAACATACTCTATGTTTTGTTATTTCAGAGTCCAAAAGGAATTCTGTTGCTTTAAGGCAGAGGTTACAATCAGCAGGCCTGCAGGGCCGGGCCGGGCAGTCTGCCTGCAGCCGCGGTCAGTGGGCGCTGGGTGCACCCACCTTCCAGTGCAGGAGGCTCCCGCTGCTTCTCCAGGAGTGACCTGGGCAGAGGAAGGCTGATGACCCCCAGGAGGGACGTTCCCCTCGGGGAAATGCAATCGCGGGACCTTCCTCTCTCTCTGTCCCTCTCGTTCAAGCCATGGACGCCCTTCATGGAGCTCACACGAAGCTGTTTTATTTTCTTCCAAAATACGGGGGAGTGGCCACTCTGCTTCCATTTAACCCTCGAACTGGATGCAGTTCGGAATGAACTTGGTGGGCAGAGGCTTAACGCTCTCCTTTTCCATCTCTATGCTTCTCTCTCAAGAAACCGCCAGTCCTGTAAGTCCTGGGATTGGGGAGCCCCGGGGCTGCTGGCAGCCCTCGGACAATTGTCTGCTGGCGGCACCCGCAGAGCCCAGGCTGCCGGGAAAGCATTCTCTGGCTAATGGGTCGCTTCTTTAAAAGTGTTTGGGGGATGTTTCGGTGGGTGGGTGTCTGACTGTCGGATTCATCGGGCGCAGAATGCAGAGATTACGGATAAGGAGCTTTTTTCGTCCGAATTCGTAGTAAATGATGAAAAGGCCTCTTCGGAGAGAATGTGAGGTTAGGAAAAAAATGTCAGCTCTGCCTCGCCGGTTCGCGTTTCTCCCCACCTGGGCATGCAGACAGAAGTGGGTCGGGCTCGGTGTCGGAATACAGGAAAAGAAAACTGTAATTATTTTACGATCCCCCTGGGTCCAGGCGCGGGTGCAAGGAGCTCTGGAGGGTAAAGCGAAAACAGAAACTGCCTTGTGCTCCAAGTTGCTCGTTTTTAAAAAACAACTCCTTACCCCGCACCAGGCCCGGCATTCTCGGCATGATCGTATTACCGGGTTTTACTGCCAACATAAATTAAAACGAATATTTCTTCATTTTCAGCATTATGCACGTTCCATTATGGAAACGCAGTAAATGCAGAATATTGCGATTCCTGCGAACATATAACACAGCCTATGCACAGGTTCCCTCGCATGTAATGTGCTGTATCAGCCAGAGAATTCGCTTTTTGCCACCCAGCGGCTCCTTCTCTGTGTCTGCCCCATCGGCGAGCGTGGCCTGGGACCCTCCTTGCTCCTAGCTCTCTGGGTGGACGTGAGCAAGGGCCCACCTTGCCCTCAGGCAGACACGATGGAGCCCGCAGGCATCATGGGAGAATTGGAGAGCCATGCCTTGTGACTTGCTGTGGTGCTAACTGTGAGCGCGACAGAAGGAAAATGCAACTACGGCCACTAACACTCCTCCACCAAGAGCTTTTCCACGGACTGTGACCATTTCTGCCCGCTGCTCGGGGCTTCCATTTCTTGGGAATAATAATCCCTCTCCCACTCCCCCAGGGCTGTCGGGGGGATCTGATCACAGGGAAATGTTGGGTGCCAGGCACCGTGCCCACAGCTTTACGGGTCAGGAGCCCGAAGCCCCGGGAAGGTGAGAAACATACCGAGGGCAAGGCCGCCTCCGCCTTTTCCCGTCAGGGCCCCTGCTGACTGCTCAAGTGATGCAGCCGACGGCCAAGCTCCTGTCTCCTCCCAGCACGCGCCCCGCCTCTGTGCACCCTGACGGGGGGGTCACACCCCATTCCCTGATCCACCCGACCAGGGGCCTGGGATCGCACATCTGCCCCCATTTCCCGCGCCCCCCCCCTTCCCTGAGGCTCCGAGGACAAGAGCGAGCTCCAGCCCATCCCTCTATGGAGGCCCGCGACGGGGATCCTGCCCTGGCGCCCGGCTCCCTGTAACCGCCCCCGCCTGGTCTGTTCGCCCTTCTCGTTCCCCTCGGACACCCACCATAGATCTGACCCTAACATTTCTCCGCTTGCAGCCGGGGCTCCCTGTCCGGCTCCTCTCGGGCCTCCCAGGCGCCTTGTCCCGGCTGTGCTTCCATTCGCGCCCCCTCCCGCCCGACCCACATCCCACCATGTGCGCGGGGCCCTGTCTGGAACGGCAGCCTCCACATGACGTGGCCAGGGACCTTCGGGCCACCCTTTAGGCGCCTGCTCCTTGGGAAAGCCCTGCTTCCAGCTCCAAGTGTCAGTGAGTCTCCTCTGTGCGCCCAGCAGGCCCGACCGCCCATCTCCTCTGCACGCATCTCCCTGCAGAGAATGACTTATGTGCGCGCCTGCTCCCCCATAAACTGCGGGCTCCTCGAGGGAACGGGTCTTATTTCCTCGCGCTTTTATACAGTGCCTGGCACGTAATGAGCTCTCCATAAAACGTTTGTTGAATTCCAAGGGCTGGGTGGCCATCAGCGCTGATGGACCAAGGAGGGGGGAGGGGGGCAGGGGAGGCAGATGATTCTGGAAAGATAGGGGTCATGGAGAACCTCCCACGGACAGACCCCTGGAGAGGCGGCTGTGGGTGCGAAACAGGAGCGGATCATGGGGATTCCGGAAGGAGGCCTGGGACGGTGAAGACCTGGGTTCTGAAATAGTGAATGATTTCGGGATAACTCGGCGCTGAATTACTCCTTTTACTTCTAACTGCCTATCGGAACGCCTTCTTTAACAGACATGGAGTTTAGTCTGTGATCTGGGAGGATCCGTTTTAGAAGCTTATCTGTGAAGAGTATTCGCTGCTTCTTAAGGTTTTTGAGTCAGAACACTGCAGTTTCCAAGTGGACCCCTAACTCCAGTGTTTCAAAATTCCCCCTCTCTCCTCTCTCCTCTCTCTCTCTCTCTCTCTCTCTCATTATTATTATGTGACTAGTTGCCCACCATTCAAACATTCTAGGCTGAAGAACCCTGGGCAAACCCTTATAACTGTGCGCTGGCCCTGCACAGGGGCCTCAGTGCCAGCGGATTCTCTCCAGGGAAGGGGTGAGGCCGGGCTGTGTCCACCACCGATGACCCGCTGTCTCATTCACACCGCGCCTCCGTTCGGGCCAGCGCTGCCTGCAGAAGCTCTTTCATCACATTTTATTGTATTTGCCTGTCCCCTGACCTGTCTCTGATAGGTTTTTATTAAAGTGAAGCCACCAGAATTACAGCAATATTTCAGCCATAGACGCTCAATGACTTTTACACAAGAGTTAGCTGTGTTTTCTAGTGTTTTGTTGGCTTCTGAGATAAAGCCCCACACAGCATCCTGGCGTGTCGCTGACCACACTTCCAGTCTCAGTGGCCGCATGTCGCTGCGGCGACCATTCTGCGCCCGAGGGAGAGCGTGCCCGGGGCCGCCGACCGCTCCTCTGGGCGGTGCTACTCGGGTGGGAGGACACCAAAGGTGACAAGCGAACAACAGGTGAACGAGGTGACTTCAGACAGCGGTGAGGCCACGTGAACAGAGGCGGTGGAGCAGGGAGTGCGTCAGAGGGTGCGGAGTGCTGGACGGAGCGGCCAGGCAGAGCTCTGGGGGCTGCTCCCTCTGGCAGAGCACACAGTGAGTGCAAAGGGCCTGCGGTCGGAAGGAGCTTGGCCTGTGTGAGAAATAGAAAGGCCAGCGTCGTCTGGGCTCAGTGCGACGGCAAAGGCGAGGCAGGAAGCAGGGCCTGTGAGAGGTGCGGGTCCGTACCCTGCAGGGCATGGGTGCTGTGGCCAGGGGCCTGGATGTCGGTCTAGTTGCGAGGGGAAAGCACTGGAGGGATTTAACAAGGAGTGACATGCCCCGGGTTTTATGAGTAAAAGACTGCTCTGGCCACAGGAAGCGGATCTTGTAAAGGCGAAGTTCCGGGCCCGGGAGAGAGAAGGTAATAAGTGTAAGGACGTTACTAGGGCGAGAGAATCGAGTGTCCGTTTTAGGTTGCGTGCTCATTAGTGTCCTGTTTATATGCTGTCCCCAAACTGTTTCTAAAAACGAAGACTTGGTGTGGTCCGATCTAAAAAGGTGAGTCCACGCAGGACGAAGAGCTAATGGGGGGTGTTCTGTCTCCCGGAGCCCCTTCCCTCACGCCCCCTGTTTGGGTCAGCGAAGCAGCAAGAAGGTGTCAGGATGCCAGCAGGCAGATGAAGGATGAAACACAGTGGGCTCAGCCCACGCAGGAGGCAGGCATGTCCTGGGGAGTCTGAGAATGTTCTAGACATGGCATTGGCCCTGGCAGAGCAACCAGGGGGCACGCTGTCCGCCATCACAGGGAGGACCGAAGTCGGAGGGTGGCCACAGACACCGGCGATAGGAAGATGAATACTGGGAAAAAGGAACGGCAAGGAAGGGCGACTTGTTGGAATATGTACTAATTCCCTAGTTCTGCAGAGGTTCCAAAGTTAAAATAGAGAAGCTAGCAATGTCTCCCATGGTAGGTCTCCGATACGAAGACAGATGAGTCCGCCACGGTACGGAACCATCGCCGGCGGCTCCTGTTGGGGGTGGGTCTCCTGTTCACTGACCCAGGATGAAGCAACCCCTCAGCACCTGAGACTGTTTCTGAATCAGCAAAGACTCTACCTTCGAGTTTCTAGCCAAGCGTGTACTCTTTGTACACACAGTCCTTTGGACCTTGTTCATAGTGTGTCCTCTCTTTTCAAAAAAGATCATCTTATTTCCTTTGGCCGATGGGTTTCCAAACCCACATTTGCTCTTCTGGACGGACACCTTCAGGCCAACGTAAACCCTAGTGTGTGAGTGTGAGGTGTGTGTGTGTGTGTGTGTGTGTGTGTGTGTGTTTTAGAAATGAGTATGTGTGTGTTTCCAAAAGAAGCTTTATCTACATCAAAAGTAAATAAAGAAGGAAAAGAAGGTAGAACTCATGACTAAACTCTGTGCTAGTAGCTTTAAGTCAGGGCATTACACATTTCCTAGGAAAGAGCAGGTAAAGGTGAGAGGTCTGTGTAGCTAAGGAGATGGTCTGCCATTATGTGCATTGAATAGGGGGCAGGAAGGGATTACTCAAAGAACATATATGCATAACCCATGGACACAGCCGCCAATAGTGCAGTGAAGGCGGGGGTGGGGGGAGGAAGGAGTGAGGTGAAGAGAGTCAGTGGGGGGAAAGGAGGACAAAATTCATTGGGAAAAAAAGAAAACTATTATAAAGTAAGAAAGGAAATAGCGAAATAACCCGTTTGCCTGGAAACCCTGTAGGTTCTGAGGTCTGTGGTGTACACCAAGCATGTCAAACTCGTGGCCCGCAGGCCGCATGCCTCGTTGGTTTGGCCCATGTTGGCCTTTGAGTTTGACATGGTTGGTGTACACTGATCTGGGAAGAATTTGAATCTGAAAAGGCTCATGGACAGGGGTTTCAAGTGTAGAGAACAGAAGCCAACGGGCACAAAAGATAGGCTGTGTGGTGTCTCCTTAGGAATCATACCCGTATTTCCCTGGGGGCACAGCTGGGCTCCTTCCCCTGGGCCGGTGCCGCCTGTGCCAGGGAGCAAGTGACCTGGGCTGGGTTTCAGAGCTGCTCGTCCCCTCTGAGCAGCTCACACCACCCACGACCATGCAGCTGGTGCCTGAAACAGCTTCCCCACTTCTTCCGGCAAAACCCTAGTTGTCCTTCAAGACCGGCTGAAAGTCACCTCTCCTGTGAGGCCCACTCCAGGCCTGTCGGCAGAACCCGCCTCTCCGTGCACTGTGCTCTCAGCCTCTGGAGCACCCTCTCGGGGCCCTGCTTCTTATGCTTCTTATGTTTCTGTTTGTTTAGGAAGTTTTCCTTCTTTGCAGGGTCTTGAGTTCCTGAAGGCAGAATTCCAGTTTATTTTTTTGGTCTCCTTAGCACCTCAGGTGGTTCCAGTCATAGGACAAACCTGTAATGAGTATAAGTTGAGTTACGATGCCTGGTCAAAAATGATAGCCGCTCGGAAGCAGTATCGGCAGAAAGAGAGAACCCGCCTTAGAGGGTTCTTCCCGAAGACAGAGGTGCGAGTAGGAGGTTGAATTGGAGAAGACACAGACAAAGAACTTTTATTTTTCCATTTCAAACAAGAAGTTTATTTAAACAGCAAGGCGGCGCCAGACGTGAAGGGGAACGCGATCTAGGATTCGTTTCTCTTAGAGTAAGTTCTCCCTCCACGAAGACAGATTGCCCAGGTGTCACAGCTACGCAAACATCCTACAGAGTGTCCTCGGCTTTCCAATGAGAAGTGAAAAACATGAGCTTTCTCCAGTCATACAAGGAGGGCAATGATTTCTATGTTGTGCTTTTTTTGTTAAACAGTGAGAGCAAAATCCCTTCCTGGGGTCTGAGATGAGAGCTGAGCGAGCTGCCCCCAGCGGAGGGAGGGGCGTCTGACACAGCGTGCTTTCCCCTCCCATCTCCATTCCATGTCCATCAAAACATACCCTTGGCCACTTAGTTTAAGAAATGCTTGTGCACAGGCATGCGTTACTCTGTGTGCAGTAAGGGGCCTGGGTGGGGAAAATGGATGGATAGAGAAGGATATGCTGTAGCCAGGACGGGGGGGGGGGGAGCCCCCGGGTCTCCACAGTGACCGCTTCACAGAAGAGGGACCAGGTGCGCACCCAGCGAGCCCAGAAAGAACCTGGACAGTGGCTGGGCGTGGAGGGTGAAGACGTCCAGGAGGGAATGTGGAGGGAAGACATGGAGAAGGCCAGCAGCTTGAAGATGAAGACGTTCCAACATGAGCCAGCGTGCGGGGCGCAACAGGAGAGGAGAAACCCCCGGAAACAGGCCCGGGCCTGAGTGCTGCTCTGTCCCCGTCCGGAGGTTGCAGAACGAGGAGGAAGGAGGCCAGAGAAGCGCAAGCAGTGATGTGAAGAGGAAAGTCCAGGGGGTGCGGGTTGGGGTGCGGGACAGCTTCTGTGGGGGCTGCAGAGAGTGAACAAAGACAGGCAGGAGCAGAGCAGACACAAGCAGTAGTTCCATGGGGACGGCAGCACCTGGAACCCCCCGGAGGGAACACTCAGTTCCAGGTGGAAAGCACGCGTCGCGTCGGGGAGGGAGCCGCCAGGCGCGGCCTCTATGCCAGCGGTTCTCAACCTTCTGGCCCTTTAAGTACAGTTCCTCATGCTGTGACCCAACCATAAAATTATTTTCGTTGCTACTTCATAACTGTAATGTTGCTACTGTTATGAATCGTCATGTAAATATCTGAGATGCAGGATGGTCTTAGGCGACCCCTGTGAAAGGGTCGTTCGACCGCCAAAGGGACCCTGCATGTCAGTGATGTGTTGATGGGTGACACGGTACCGCCAACCTGCGTGACACAAACGTGTTACCTCACAGACGGTGTGTCGGGGCCTGGGGAGCAGCTGAGCGGCTGGGCTCTGGGTTCTCAGGAGGTTGCGGTGAGCATATCGCCGAGCTGGGCATCTCACCTGAAGGCGGCGTCGGGGAAGGGCCTTTCCAGCTTCTCCTCCTGCTTGTTGGTGGGGTTCAGTGTCTTGTGGCTGTTGGAATGGAGACCCTGGTTCCCTGTGGGCTGTTGGAATGGGGACCCCCGTTCCCTGTGGACTGTTGGCCTGGGGACCCCCATTTCTTGTGGCTGTTGGCCTGGGGACCCCAGTTTCCTGTAGGCTGTTGGAAAGGGGACCCCTGTTTCCTGTGGGCTGTTGGCCTGGGGACCCTGGTTTCTTGTGGGCTGTTGGACTGGTGGTCAGAGGCCTCCCACATTCCTTGTTTAGTGAGCCAGCAGGAAAGCCAGAGAGAGAGGAGCTGCTGTTATGTGAACTCAGAAGCAGCATCCCATCACTGTTGCCCTATTCTGTGTGTTCCAAGCAATACCCCAGGTGCAGCGATGCTCAGGGGCTAGGATGACGCAGCAGCATGAATAACAGAAGGTGGGGTCCCCAACACCACCATGAGCGCATAGGATCCCTGGGTACTGTGGGCCCACAGCAGCTGATGGCGGGGAGCCCAGTGAGGGCAGGAAGCTGAGAAAGGGGGGAAGAATCAAGGAAGGCTTTTAGGAAAAAAGGAAAACTTTCACGGTGTCCAGGCAAAACCAGTTCCTGGGAATGTTTCTGAAGAATGACCAGTGGACTTATAAGCGTAAATGCATGGCCTGAGGACAGGCCTAGTGCGGGGAAGGCCTGGGGAGGGGGAGGGAGAGAGGTGGAGGGGTCAATGGGGAAAGAGAGGGGAGTCTGTAATACTTCTAACAATAAAGATACATTAAAAATAAATAAATAGCCCGGCCGGCATGGCTCAGTGGTTGAGCGTCAACCTATGAACCAGGAGGTCAGGGTTCAATTCCTGGTCAGGTCAGGGCACAGGCTAGGGTTGTGGGCTCGAACCCCAGTGGGGGGCGTGCAGGAGGCAGCCGATCAATGACTCTTTCTCATCACCGATGTTTCTATCTCTCCCTCTCCCTTCCTCTCTGAAATCAATAAAAATATTTTTTAAAATAAATAGATAGATAGATAGATAAAAATTTTTAAAAATAAACAGAACAATGAGAGACATTTGAACCCGCTGGCCAGCAGGGCCAGCCTGTGAGGGCTTCGTCCACACGGACATTTCCGGTTGCAGGCGGTCTGCATACAGCGGGCCACACAGCCGTGGGCCATGGGCCGTGGGGAACGGTCCCTCACTAGTTCTCCAGAGGCAGATGGGCTGGTTTCAAGGAACAAGGAAACGGAAATGACCTCCAGGACTTGGTCACGTGCAGCTGATGCGTCAGAGGAGGAGGCGGCGTGCAACGGCCACCCGTAGGCGTCCTCGCAGACCGCGCAGCGTCCACAGAGAATGAGCTGCGGGTCAGAAAGAAGGGGACGTGGGAACTAGGGGGGAGCCCTTCATAGTCCTGCGATGGAGAGAAGGATCACACACGACAAACAGAATGCAGACCAGGGAAGGCGAGGGGCAGTAACACTTGGGAAATGGGGCGGGGGTCCCCTCTGGAGCGGATTCTGCGTCATCCAGCGTTTTCACCCCATTTTTACACACATTCTGACTGGCAGCCTCCGTGGGACGGGTTTCTTATTGCCGAATGGACACGCCAGGCCCACGTGATTAAAAGGTGACGTATTTTCGGCCCAGGGACGGGGAGCTGGGAGCCATGAGCCCAAGGCTTTTCTTCAGAGTGACATGTTTATGTTACAATTTTAATAAAAAAGAAAGAAAAGCGCAGGAGAAGATTGGGGAAAATGTGTTAGGTTTCCTCTTCCCACTTTGAATGAGAGGGGGAGGGTCAGTTCCCTGGAAAAGGAAAAGAAACAGCAATGAGCAGACAGGGGCAGGATATGAAAACAACAAAACTCTCACCAGGAGACTGGAGAGGAGGGACTGACATCCCCTCCACTTAATACAGGACACGGGGAACCCAGGAGAGAACTATTCAAATAACGCAACGTTGCAGCGTTTTGGGGGGGAAAGCGACATGAAAGAGAAACTCATATATTTTGCAAATATCTGAGGTTTGCAAATACCTAGGGCAGCGGTGGGGTGGCACGCGAAACCCTCTCTTATAATCTTCCATTTACAATTTTTTTCTTAATATCGACTTTTTTATTTTTCAGATAAATTCAATGTAGGTGCATCTTAGATAAATAAATAATTTTACATAACATGTTATCTTAAAGACCATAGACATGGATGGACGAGAGAGGGGAAGAGCAATTTCTATGCCTCTGCCTTAACTCTCCCTGCCTTCCTAGATCTGGCCAGTGTTTTGGTTTCATCCACATACGCTTGTGAATCTTTGTTCTCAGTGATGAATTTTGTTAAGTCTCATAATAGGAGTAGCCTGACGGATGAAAGTAGTAGCTCGTGCATATCTCTGAAGGTCACGAAATAGAAACCTGATGTAAAATCTCTGTCATCAGTGATGCAGCAGCAAAAGTCCCACTGATACTATCAAACGGAGTCATAAAGTTTTCTGTCGGACTATCAGTGTACATGTATACATTAAAAAGTAAATGTATTTTTCATCATCATATACTGTGTTTTTGTCGCTCGAATGAATTTTATTATTTCTTCAAGGTTCTTCACATACGTACACCTTAAGAGATATCAAGGAGGCGTAACATCTCAAAAAATTAGGGTTGGCACGCAGAAGAATTTTGAGTCAGAGATTTTGCTGGTTTTGGCACGCACTCACAAAAAGGTTGCCCACCCCTGACCTAGGGTTTGCGTTGGCCTGAAGGCGTCAGTCCGGAAGAGCACACGTGGGTTTGGAAACCCGTCGGCCAAAGGAAATAAGATGATCTTTTTTGAAAAGAGGGGACACACCATGAACAAGGTCCAAAGGACTGTGTGTACAAAGATTACACGCTCGGCTGGAAACTCGAAGGTAGAGTCTTTGCTTAGAAAGAATACTGACCCCGCCTGTTGTGTATCGAGCCAAGGTGGGTCCCAGTGTTGAGGGTCGAATCACGTCTGAGGCAGGTCTCTACGGCGTCGAAGGTGAGACGAAGGATGACCGCTTCGCTTTCTATCAGCCTCCACTGACTCCTCCACCGCATGTTGACCAACCTGATGCGTTCCTGTGGAGATCAGCAGGTAGGGAGTGGTGGCCATGACCACTGAGGACCTCACCTCGTCTCACAAATGAAACTAGGAAAACGCAGAGGGCTGACAAACTTATATTCAAAGGCATCTACTTCCTTTTGAGCACGAGGGTATCAAGATGGAGAACAGTGACACCGGCCCCCAAGGAGGCCAGGATGGGGCGTCCGCTCGCGCTGCTAACGAGGCTTTGCCGAGAGGGCGTCTGCTCCTCAGGAGTCTCTGCTATTGGGTGTCTCCGCGAGTCTCCATGACAGCGGTAACGAAGCTGCATATTATTTCAAAGGTGCCGCACATTTTATGAAGCACCTTCTGAATCGTCATCACCGATAGGTTAACTTCACCCAGGCCGGTGAATCTCTGGGCTCTCATTCTTTGGAAAGTGTTATTGCATATAACGCAACCTGCGGGACGGCAAGTAGTTGATTCTCTTTAACGCTGAACAATTTCCAAACACCTGAGAAAAGTCCCTGAAAGTCCTATATGTTTACCCCGGCCTCTGGCGTACAGTAGCTCTCTCTCTCTCTCTCACTAACATAAAAGTCTACAGCAGAAGCAGCTCACCTTTCCTGAAACCCAGCTTCGTAAGATCCTTCGCTGTGTTTTCACAGAAGTCTAACGACGAGTCTCCAGAATTATTTGAGATCCAATGAGTTCTCTGAAAATCAGATGCAGCAAAGCCGTGACATAGGTCATTATTTCTTTTCATCGAGAGGAAGTTTATTCATCGACGTATCCTGCCACCACTGTATCACAGCAAAGTGTCTGCAGAATTAAAGAACTTCACTTCTAAATCGCTGGGGCACAGATGGTTTCAGCTTTCCGTCGCTAAGCATAGCGTCTCACTTTAATATCTTAATTTTACTCCTTTTATTAACTATACTTAACCTCTCGCCATGAAAGGGTTTCTTTTCATTATCTTCAGTTTAAAAAAAAATATGTATTTTTATTGATTTCAGAGAGGAAGGGAGAGGGTGAGAGAGGAACATCCATGATGAGAGAGAATCATTGATCGGCTGCCTTCTGCATGAACCCGAAATCCAGGCATGTGCCCTGACTGGGAATCGAACCGTGACCTCCTGGTTCATAGGTCGATACTCAACCACTGAGCCACACTGGCCTGGCATCTTCAGATTTTAATAACCAATACTTTGTTTTTCTTGTGAACTGTAGTGTTAAGGAGATATTTTGGTATTTTAATAATTACGTTAAATTATGCCGAAGACATCCATTTGTGCTCATTTTTACCAAAACTTAAATATAAAATTTTGAGATATAAAACAAATATTGTGTTTTAAATGTAAAATATTAATTTACTTGTGTATAATATGTAAAACTTTAAAAGTATTTATCCATAGGCATCATTATCTAGATACATATACAATGTAACTTGAAAAATTTTATTATAAATTTTTCAAAATGGGAGAAACATAATTTCCCATCTTAGGAATGTGATTACTCCCTCTTTATTTCATCATCTATAAACTTTGTAGTTCTCATCACACTGATTATTTTTAGTTCATGCCAATATGTTCTATAAATACACAATATTAGCAACATTTAAAATGATGGATTCCATTTCTATCAAGGTGTCTTTTAATGGCACATGCTCATTTTTTGAAAATATATTTTATTGATTTTTTACAGAGAGGAAGGGAGAGAGATAGAGAGTTAGAAACATTGATGAGAGAGAAACATCCATCAGTCGCCTCCTGCACACCCCCACTGGGGATGTGCCCGCAACCAAGGTACATGCCCTTGACCGGAATCGAACCTGGGACCTTTCAGTTCGCAGGCCGATGCTCTATCCATTGAGCCAAACCAGTTAGGGCACATGCTCATTTTTTGTTAGTAGATCACTTAGATGCCTATATCCTTAAATTCGTTAGAATTCTCAAATGAACACCATCAATTTTTAAAAATATGTTACCATCTATTTTCTTGAGATGATGCCTCGTCTATTATACATACCTTCGAACGTCCCTATTGTTACTTGCAAATATCATTCTGGTGTAAGATCTCTATTTTCTTTGACAACTTCTGCAATAAAGTGCTTCCCCCCCTTTAATTGCCTCAGTGGATGGGAAGGAGCGCTAGGGTGGTTATCAAAGCCTCAGAAAGAAAAAACGACAGTGTCCCACACTAAGCTCTCCACGTTTCTGTACATGTTGTAATTAAATTTTAAAAATTCCACTGAATTATATTACTGTAGTATAGTAAGTTGCTATAGACTGTGCATTTGAAAAACATTCCTTTCTTGATGTAGTTCGCCACAAAATAGAAAAGTACTTGGGCATATATCTTAGAAATTACAAAAAGAGAATGAATGACTCAAATTTTATGAAGGGAGAAGTGTCAAGACGGTAACAAAAACATTGAAAACAGCGTTTATTATTCGTAATGGCAAAATACATTTGCTCTGGCCGTGCATCGAGTACAGACTTTTCCATGGGAAGTTCCTCAGCACGTTCCTGCCCATTTCATAGGTTCAGAAGGGAGGGGGGGCCGGTGGTGGGTGTGGGGGGTGGATACCAGGGAATGTAGTGGGGATACACGATGGACAAGCCCAGCAACTGGGAACAGACAGCAGCTTCTCTTTGCTACAAACAATGGCTTTCAATAAGCGAAACTGATACTTTGCACAAATATTGATAAGCATCTGTCAACAAATGTTAATTTAACCCTTTGTACATTGTTCTCACTTTAAATGTTAATATATTAATATGTATGTGTCTACATAACACATACATGTATTTTATACTTTATATGTAAAACATTCATGTTTACACACACACACTCACACACTCACGACTTTCATATGGCTTTGTAAGTTCTTTCTAAATGATCTTTAAAAGATGGGGTGTAATACCGCATGTTAACCAGGCAGATACTACACTTAAATTTGAAGTAAACTTGCAATACTTTTTTCAAAAACACATTTTAAAAACCCTGAAAATGTTACATGCGATTGTTACACACTATGGATGAGTAAAAGGAAGCAAAATGTATAAGGATATTTGTATGAAATCATGACTATTTTCTTTGTAACCGGTCTAGGGAACAGACTGAAACTTTGACACTATGACCTAAAACTTATCAAAGATATTTATGTTTCGCAACTGACATTTTAAATGGAAGATTTACTTCAACTGGTACCTTATATGTTTTTTTGTAATTCATTCCTTTGAGGTCAGGTTTCGTAGACACAGAATTCCTTTCACGTTAATCCTTCCTTTAGCAATACCGTTATTGTTGGAATTAGCAGTTGGAAAAAAAAAAAAGTCAATCTTTTTCAAACGAGGCCCTCAGTTCCTGGTATTCGGCTTGTTTCACCGATGAAAGATTTTCTAAAGAGTGCACAATATCTAAAAAGAGGACGCGATGGAGACTGTAAAAAAAAGCTGGAAGTTAAATGCCTGCATTAATGAGAAATGGAAAGTTTAGTTATATAGACGTTTAAGTTCTTAATGAAGGGGCTGAGTAAGAGAGGGTCTGTCTCAACTTAAACTGTGTACTATTATTCAGGTTCTCTGTACGTAACACCTAGAACTCACCGGCCTTCTCTCTGTGTCTTTTCTATTTCTCCATGAAATGTGGCGAAGATGACGCGGTGGGTGGCACGACCTGATGGGTGACAGGTTGACTGGAGCTGCGTTTCTAGTTTTGATTTACGAACAGGAGCCCGGCATCTAAACGCTGGGGGATAGCAACTGAGCACACCCTGGTTCGCTATCCCCAAAATAAACTTTATCGAGCGAGGAAAGCCGTTTACTAATTAGGCATGTTTATATATTCACAGTTGCTAATTATGTTCTCTCGTTGGCGAAGGAAAGACAAAACACAACTTCCCCTGTTTAGCAACTGTGTTGCCTTCATCCTGTACGTTGGATATTCTGTATGTTTTCTGTGTCTGTTTATTTATGAAACATGGAAAGTCGCTGGCTGCGCGTCTACCTAGCGGCGCTTAATGACAGCCGAGTGCGCACCAAGGCCAGGTAGCTGATGAGTCCACGTGGGATACAGTGGCGAGGGGGGTGCCATCCTGCGAGTTCTGTCTCCTTCCACAAACCTGGGGCCTGCAAGGCTGTCTTGGTGAGTCCTAAGACAATACGTGCCCTGTCTTTAGTCAAATTCCTCCTGCATTTTCCTGGATGTGTTGCTCCTCCATCACCAACAGCGACACTCACGCGTGTACAGAGTTGATGCTTTTTACTCATTCTGACGACGATGGCGTTGCGTGCATGGGTGGATTTGGGAGTTCATGTTTTAGAGACAAAATCGGTGTCCCGCCCCCCGCCCCCCACCAGCCACCAGTCGTTTGAGATTGAACTTAAAGTATTTAAAGAAATGCTTCAAAAACACCTCTCCCTATCTCTGTAGGTTAATATGTGAGATTTAGGTAAAAATAGTGATTTTTGTCTTTGGGGGGCTGGCACTTTACCTCCCCCGGGGATACTGTGCAGTCGACCCCACTCTGGAACCAGGGACCCTGGGGACAGAGCCGCATTCCAGAGCCATGGCTCTATTCATCTCTGGCAGAAGAAATATTAACACAGGGAAGCGGGGAACAGCCGGCTGCCTGAGACAGGCAGGCAGTGTATCCAGGAAGAACAAAAACCATGAGCCCACAGAGAAGATGATTTTAACAAATTAGGATACGCGTTAGCAACATGTTAACAGTTTTTCACATTCCAGTAAACACAGGTTTAGATGCTATCAGTGTTTCAGCCAGAGCCGCCCCTAACCCGGGACCACACATACCTGCCCCCCCCCCCCCCCCAGCATCTGCACACATATGGCCACCACATGAAAGGAAGGCATTGTAAAAACTTGGAGTTCAGACTTTTTTTTCCCCCCTTTCGGAAGGATTTCTGTGGAGTGGAGTGCTTAAAAGCTTACGTGTAACATCCAGAATCTCAACATGTTTGAACCTAGATTCTGCCACCGAAGTTGTATACTTTATTATTCCACAGCCACGCGGCTACGTTTAGTTGGCTGCAGCCAGGACCTCACTTTAGGAATCACTGTAGATGGAGTGAAAACATGTAACTGTAATGAAGATACTGGGGGAAAGCCGGCTGTGTCTGCTTGAGGGCCAAAGCAGTTTAAAGGCTAGATGGGGAAGAAATACAACTTCCGCAAAGCTTTGATGTCTTTGGGTGGTCTCCTAATTGGGAGTTAGCTGTATCTTCATTTTACAGAATGCAGAACAAGACCACTGGTACCAAACTGTGCCCATTTGTGAAATTAACTCACTCTACTCTCGGTCCCTTCATTTCCACAAAGACCCGTGAACCTGTTTTATTTTGGTAGTGCTGTCTGGCATTTATGACTTGGCAAGTGTGATCAATCAATAATCAGCAAAACAAACAACATTAACATGTCCTTTCTCGGGCCCAGTCGAAGAAGGAAACACACGTTATGGTTCCTGATTTGGGGATGGGAGCAGGTGAAAAGTTAGAAAACAAAACTGTCTGAAAACAACCATTCCGCCCATCTGCACACATTTCAGTAGTTTTAGGAACTATTTATTATCTTCTTCCTATATTACGTGCACATTTTCTTACCTCTTGCTCTTTTAAAGAAAACCCACACACAAAACAACAACAACAAGAAGAGAAATCTTTATTTTCCAGCCAGAGCTCCGTGCCCATCGCAGAAGGTGATTGAAAGGACCAAAACGAAAGTTGTCTCGCTCGGCTCACATTCTGACCTCCTCCAGCGTCCCCGGCTCGGTCCACACGGAAAGGAAAAGCGAAAACAAATCACACCAACTTGCCTGGAAGAAGCTTCGAAATCAGAGCGCGGCGTGGCAGCTCCGCTGTGGCCCCAGAAAAGATTTCCCAGGAGCGAGGGCGGGCCACACGGTGGTGCGGCGAGGTCCGGCCGTGCCCCGCCGGCCCTGCCGGGTCCCCCTCCGGCCTCCAGACACCCGCCGGCCGCCCTTCTTTCCATCCACCAACCCACCCATCCATCCATGGCCAGAAAGGGGGGACCTTGGCTCATTTGGGGCCGTGCGTGGTTTTTTTTCGTTTTTTTAAAGGTGGAGAAGAGGATAGGATAGGGGCCAAAAGTTCCGCCCGCCACAGCCAAACGATTTTTTTTTCGGGGGGGATGGCCGGTGTTTTGGATGTTCACTACGCACGTTCGGCTTATTTATATTTGTGGTTCT
>NW_005871623.1:493595-502386 GCF_000147115.1 Myotis lucifugus
CGGTGACTTCCTGCGCTCCTCGTGCCCTCAAGGTTCCTTCCAGTGCCGCGCGCCCGTCTCTGCCCTCGAGCCCCCGCGGGGGCAGCATCCCCCTTCCTCCTCCGGCGCCGGAGCGCCCAGACCCGTTCCCGCCGCCGTCCCCACCCGCCGGCCGGGAGGGGTGGTTGCAGCCGGCGCCCCGCGCGCCTGGCCCGGCCGCGGTGTAGTCACGGACCGGGTAACGGGGCCCTGGCCGCGCACACAAAGCCCTTTCTTCTCGGGCAGGGCGGGCGGGGAGGCCGGAGGTGGCGGGCAGGCTCGCCGGTCTTGGGGCCAAGTTCCAGGCTGGAGCGGGATGGATCCCCGACTGCGCCGGGACTAGGCTCTGATTTGCGTCCACGCGGGCCACACATTTCCCGGGAAAACCGAGACCCGGGGCCTAACGGACCCGAGAGTCGCTAGTGAACAAACAAGCGCCGCGGGCTCAGAGGTCTGGGTGTCGGGGTGCCCGCGGGCCCCTCGCGCAGGGGAACTTGCGGGGCTCCCTGAAGAGCCCTGCTGCGCGCAGCCGGGACCGGCCTCCTCCCAGGCGCCGGGGCAGAACTTCCGAGCAGCTGGGGTCGGCCCGCACCCGCACCCGCACCCGCTCCCGGGTGAAGGGCTGCGCAGGCTTCAGAAGCCTAAGGCCTTGGATTTCTAAAAAGTTTATTGAAGTTTGTATAACGGGTTGACTCGCGCATCCCCGCTCCCGAGTATTGGGTCCACGGGCCTTGGGGATGAATTCGCAGGGAAAGTTCTGCGGCTCTTGGGGGCCAGTGCTCCCGGCTCTCCGAGGGGGTGCCGTGCTGTGCAGGCGGGGTTTGTGGCAGGAGTGAGCGGGGTTGGCATTTTCGCGGGGCAGTGGGAGAAGTCCCGAGGCCAGCTCCCTGGGCCCCAGACCTGTGCGGTTTCCTGAAGAAGCAAAGAGGGCAAGTGAACCTGAGCAGGGGCCTTGGGTTCGCTGGTGAGAGCGCCCATTGCACACGCAGTTAGGCATCTCCTCCAGCACAGCACCTGTGGTCAGCTGCCACGCTTGCAATAAACTATCTACATTAAAAACAAAGGTGGTTTTTTTTCTTCGTGTGGGCATGGGGCAGGGGTGCCGTCCTCGCTCCCAGAAGAGCAGGGGCCTCAGGTGGGGTGGCCGAGCTTGGGTGCGGAGCTGAAGGCAGGAATAGGAAGAGCACAGACCTCCCTGGCCAGGGCTTTGTTTTTCTCAGGGGTTACGTCCACCTGGACCCGTACACGCTTAGATGAGCAAGGTCAGAGGGGGCGTCGGGGTACCGGGAGCGGCTTGGAGAAGTAGGAGGGCACGCTCCGTGGCTCTTGTTAAATGCCTCCCCCTTTCCGCACCTATTTTTATTTCCCCGTCGTTCCTGGAAGGGTCTCCGTTTAAAAAGACACACGTGTTTTAGGCGTGTTGTGAGCACGTGGATTCCGTCCCTGGTATTGTTTGCAAGGTCACACTGGATCGCAGAGAGGCCGGGGAAGGGCTCTGTGACCAACCTCCTGGCCTCGGAATAAGCGGTGAGCAGCACAGAGAGGCAGCCACGGTTCAAGTGTCTCTTAAAGAACCGATGAGTCGTTGTGCAACTGAGATAAAAATGCTGGCGTTTTGAGACGAGTGGCAGGTTTCGGAGCCGTGTGGACGGCCTTGCACCCGCCGGCAGGAGGCCTGGGGCACCAGGGCAATGCTTGTGCCCCCCTAACCCACACGTGGAGCTCTGCCTCCGACCACCCATCTGCCTCCCGAGTCCGTACTGTCCCTCCGCAGGCCGGGTGGCAGAAGACCTCCCTGAGATGCCTGTCACGTGGGACAGCATCACTTGGCGCTCGGCCCGTAGGGGAGTCGTGTGCCTGAGTCGGGGAAAAACACGGCAGCCGAATGACAGTTCAGCTGGGAGTGTGTTTGTTCCCACCCAGATGCTTCACAGCGATCACTACCCGGAAGTGCTAGTGCCGTTGGATGGCTTAGTGTTCAGTGTTTTGAATGGATCACTGTATTTGCTTAAAAAACGAGGCCGGGCTCCTTTGCTGGTGGCCAACTTCAGTGTCATTGTCCAGGCGACCACCTCCGGAGAGTGGGTGCCAGGCTCCTGGCTGCCAGGGACAGTGCCCGGCGTGGCCTCCTCGCCTCCTCAGGGCATTCGACCCGGGGAACACGGAAGACAGTCGTCATGTTTCCAAAGCTGTGAAATACGCTTGAGCCAGGGAACTCTGTGCCCCTCTGCCTCCCAGAGCCCCCCCCCCCCCCCCCACATGCCCCGGTCACACGCGAGAGTGCGGACACTTCCTCTCCCTCACAGCCGGGAGCCTTCAGGGTAACCTTCTGGTTAATGACAGGGAGAGGCCAGGCCAGCGGCCGAGGCGGGATGGTCAGGCAGCTCGGTGCGCCCCCCGTCCCCCCACCCGCATTGTGTGGGTGTTTATCTCGGTGCCTGCGAGGAGCCACGGCCTTGGAGTCGATTACTGACTGAGAACATTTCTGCTGTCAGCTTGTTTTTTCAGGCAGCAAATCAGTAGCATCAAATTGGTCAATTGTGACCTATTTCTATTTTTCTTGCTGGCGCTTTTTTCTGTCTCTTGTGTTGCTTCTCTGAAGGAGGTTTTTTCTGTGTTTTTTTTTTTTTTCCAGCCATTTTACCTGATAACCATTTTTTTTTTTTTCCAAATTGACTCCAGAAAGCACTATGAGTAGGAAAAAGTGGCCGCTGCATCAAGGTGTGATATGTTCAGCGAGGGCCAAGTTATAAAGCTGGGAAGGAGGGCGGGGAGCGCTCAGACATGTCCACGGCCAAGTTAAACACAAGACACAATTAGGCTATCTGGACCCGAAGGTGTTCGTAAACCCGTACCAGGGGCCCCCGAGAGAGAGGCGGTGGGAACCGGGGGGAAAGGGCCCCCGAAGTGCCTTGTTTAACTTGGCTGCCACAGGAGCGAACCCTCGGTGACTTGGCACAGTCTGAAGTTATCACACGTAGGGGTGACCTTTTTCCTTTTTCCCATTTACCTTCCTTTGTACTCAGAAAGGCCTTTTTTTTTTTTAAAGAAGTAATTTACTTAGAAATATAAGGAAGTGGCAGAAACTCAGCTCTCCATGGAAAGGAGAAATGTAAACGATAGAATGTGAATGTGGAGGCAGATGGATTTTAAGCCCAGAACCTGTGGCCAGTCAGGAAGCCTGGCTCTTAGGCTGTGTTCTCCGGTGGAGAAGCCCTGGACATGGGAGGCTTTCGTCAAGAGGCCACGGCAGGCAGCTGTACTGGTCCCTGACCTTCTAGAAACATTCGGCTCTGCAGTCCTTATCTAAACGCTTTTCAGAGACAAACCACGTTTCCTGAGGGGTGGATTGGCGAAGTATTACAGCCACAAAGAAAGGTCTGGTTCTCTTAGGTTCCATCTCCACCTGTTTTATGTCTTAAAAATAATCTCGCCACTAGAGAGACTCAGCTTTAGTTTTGGCAAGGATGCCATCCTGAGAAAAGACAAACAACAAAGCAGCCCTGAGTGGTATGTGCACAGGCAGTCGCATGAAGGCACTAGGGCAGTTTCCTTTTCATTAAAACTTACAGCTTCTCCCTCACCGTTCCTTTTGCACCAGTTAAGCTCGGCTCCCGGTGTTAATCACTAGGTGAATGTGGTGAAGGCTCCGGAAGAGGCCTGTGTGTGTGACCTGCACATCCTTCTTCATTAGTGAGGGCGCAGGCTGCTCTGCTAATTGGGCTTCTGCGTCTGGGTGCTGCCAGGCCTGGCCGCTGGACACGCTGCAGGAGCGCCGGGCTGAGTCCAGGGCCCCCCGGACAGTGGCCGTGGACCTGTGTGCCTGGAGCAGGGGCCGTTTCTTCCCTCCACCGCTTCCGCGTGAGACTGACGCGACGTTGAAGTCATTACATTGATTATAGCCCAATCAGTAGACAATCCGACATCAACAAAAACAGCAATTACAGTTGGCGAGGCTCCCGCGAGCGCGAGTCAGAGTTCCAGAACTGATGGCCCGGCGCGTCTTTCCCCAGACCGCGCCTCCCTCCCGAGTTCAGCAGGCCTGGCGCCTCTGCCCCCCGGAGGGAGGGCACGCTCACTCGTGGGGCTCCACTCGGCCTCACGGGCAGAAACATCTGCTCGTTGCACGAGTGGCTGGTGGGCCTGTAGTCGTCCTGCCAAAAAAAAAAAAGGGCAGAAAAATGGGATCTGGAATGGAAAAGCGGGCACGTGAGAGCGAGATCACAAAGGGAGCGAGGAGCAGCGTCTACAAGGCAAGCTGCTGCTCACAGTTCTCCTTTCTCCGCCAGCGTCCTCCCAGAGCCCTCAGCACCCACTGCAGTTACTGACAGCAGCGGCCCCTCAGAGGGAGGACGACGTTTTCCAACTTCTTGCTCCGAAGAATGGCACTTGGGCCTTTTCTCTGGCCTCTGTGGGTCCCCGAGAGTCTTAACAGCGTATGTGTCGGCAGGAGATTCTTTTCATCTCACAGGCACGTTTTTCTCCCCTCCTTTCGTTTTTCAAGGAAGTCTGTGAGCATCGGCTACTCTGTTCAGTCCAGCAAAATACTTGTTGACAGAAGTTGAAATGTAATATGGAGCATCCGTGCTCGAGTTTTCATTTTGAGGCAAATCCATGCAATGCGGAGAAAGAAGTTCTGATGGTGGAAAAAGAGCCGTTCTACCACGATCCACTAAGAATTTTATGAAAGGCCTGCTTTTCCTATTACTGCGCTGTATTAATCCATCTGACAGAATTCACGTTGCTGGCTTAGGGTCATTACTTCGGTTGCCATAGAATACATTCCTTATGGCTGGACTTAATAGACACCATGTTGAGTTTTTAGTTATTTTTTTTAAGAGAGAAAATCATTTTTAAGACTTGCAACGCCGGTATCATATGTAGGCAGCCTTGTGGATTGTTGAAAATGTAAATGTTGTCATTAGGCAGTAAGTTAAAGAATGCTTTTGGATTGAATAAGATTTTGATACACAGGGTCTCTGGCTAGGCATTTTCTCAGATGTATTTAAATTTTTCTCCATTGACTCCTGTCGTGCCTGTCAAAGGTTGAGGTTAGTTGGGGGGTAGGTGGGAGTGGGGAATGCATGCAACAGTCTAATCCCGTTTCAATTAAATCCGAAATACGTTCCTGTTTTTGTTTGGGGATTCCAAGGTACAGTAGCTAGGATTCCAAGGTACAGGAGCTAGGATTCCATATACCTTGTTTGTTCTAATGAAAGTGTACTTGTCTGATTTAAAATACGTTCTGCAACAATGTTATTACAAAGCAATTATAACTTAAACATTAAAGTTAACATTAGTATATTTAAATAGCTCTGTTATAGTCTTAATCAAATAGTGTAAGGAAAGCTTTTAAATGGTTTAAGTAATTATGCAACTCTTGGCATAAAAGCCTGAGACAAGATAAATCTTTGAAAACTAAGTAGAATCATGCCTTTTTTTTCCCTTTTAATTTTAGGCAGCTTGGGCTTTTAGCATGCATCACATTCCACCTCTAGTCTAAGTAATTATGCCAGTTTAGTGATTATTAGAGATGAAAGAAATGCAGTGAGATAGGGATTCTGTAAAACTTCAGTGGCTTCGGGTTTAGGGCTGATGATTAAGCAGCAGGCCCCGCCGCCTGGGGACCCGGCCGCAGCCGTCAGCGCTGGCGGGTCTTGGGGGATCGGTCTTATGGCAGCGCAGCCCGCAGTTGGCATTTCTGCTCTGCATGCCTGATTGCAGAGGTTTTTAATTTGGTCGTTAAAAAAAAAATCCAGACTCACACATGACCGTCTCCAGAACTCCTCTCTCTTAGAAGATTTGCAAAGGGATGAATGCATACATTTAAAAATGGTTGTTGGACACCATCCATTTTAATTTCATGGGATAGGCGATGCTCTGGAGACCTTGAGAAGAAACATACATACGCCCGGCTGTCCGCCGCACGCGTTGAGAATGCGTGGAGCATGGAGGTCTTGTTTTCGCACGAAGACGATTGGGTGTGGGGAGCCCATTCGAGGCGGAGGTGAGCATCGCTCGCAGGCTCAGTGCGGGCGGGCGGGCGCAGGCAGCACGGCCGCTCATACTGCAGTTTGTTGGACTTGCACTGTGGTATTTTGGTTGTAGTCACATTTTTTATATCGATGAGACCGGAAGTTTTCACCTCCCCTGTTGCCACAGCTCAGTATGAGATATACCCATGGATAGCACGCCTGCATACAACATGCTTCGCGTTCTCTGTGAAGGACATTTTGCTTAGCAAATCCGTGTGTGTTAATCGCTGTTTAAGGGGAAAACGGGATTGGGTTTAATGTTGCCTGATAAGAACTGGTGTTAATATAAGGAATATAACTTCCCTTGCCAGTGGTTCTCAACCTTCTGGCCCTTTAAATACAGTTCCTCATGTTGTGACCCAACCATAAAATTATTTTCGTTGCTACTTCATCACTGTCATGTTGCTCCTGTGATGAATCGTCATGTAAATAGCTGATATGCAGGATGGTCTTAGGCGACCCCTGTGAAAGGGTCGTTCTACCCCCAAAGGGGTCTCGACCCACAGGTTGAGAACCGCTGCTTTAGACGTTAAATCAATTTGCCATCAAGTGCCATTGTTGCACTCTTTTTATTACTCCTTTTTTTTTTTCATGATTGGCATTTCCAAAATTCCTTATGCCACCAGCGTTCTCTGAGATAGATGGGAACTTGGTCCTGATGGGAACAAGGTGGTGCGAGGCGTTCATTCTCCGGTGCAGACGGCCTCTCTCTCTCAGGTGGTCACGCAGAAGCCACTGTGGAAACCTGAGGAGGCCAGGACTCCGTAAGGCCAGGGCTCCATAAGGCCAGGGCCTCCTAAGGCCAGGGCTCTGTAAGGCCAGGGCTCCGTAAGGCCAGCGCCCATAACTAGAGCGGCCATACTCTCAGCGGTGCTGTGACTGGAAGCCTACAACACACTGCAGTGTTTTAACGGACATACTGACTTTCAGAAAAAAACTGCTCGCCTTTCACACGTGTCCTTTAGTATCATGCTTCCCCCCAGTAGAGCCAGAGTAGACCTAGCGCGTGTGTGCCTGAGACTCAGGCGTCGCTGCTCCCCGCGTTCCTAATGACTGGGGGTCTCCCTCGTCCTGAGGTGTATCAGACAGATGCTGTCCAGCACCAGTCTCTCACTTTCATCTTTCCTTATTTTTATATATGAAAAAAGTCAAGCATTTAAAAACATACTCTACCGGGAACCCAAACCAAGCCACCGGGAGGCAGTGCCGCCATGAGCTCGCTTGCGTGTTTCATCCATGAGCTGACGTGTGGCGGCGAAGGGCCTGCACGTGTGGGGTAGGATGGTTCGAAGCTCTCCATGCACAATATGCACATTGTACACACTTTTTCTGCAGACCAGAGGCAAGAGTGACACACCGTGGGCTCCAGGGAATGCGTGTGAGTTCCTGGGAAGAGTTGAGAATGAAAACAGACACTCGTAAGTCAAGGCCCCACGTAGTGGGATTGGATGGCGGTGCGAGGGAGGAGATGGTTGCAGGGCACAGAGGGAGCTCGGATTGGCTGTTGCACTTTTTGGGGAGCCATGCGCCCTCTGCTCTCCAGGGTTCGGATTCCCTCTCCGCGAAAGGAGGGGGCTCCTTGCAGCATTTAACACGATTCGTCTTTTCTTTCGATGCGGATGTTGCCCCAGGCCCTGTGCTAAGTTCTGAGAATTCAGCTGCAAACCACACAGACACCGTCTTGCGTCTTGCTCTTTTGGAAACTTAGGGTCTGGAAATCGGGCTGAGATGTTAAATATCTCCCTTTGGTTTTTGCTTCCGGGGGGGGGAAGGCAGGCCAGCGAGGAGGAGGGACTTGTAAATGGCCTATCTGTTTTTTCAACAAGTGGAGTCAGTGAAAAGGTTCGGAAAAGGTTGTTGCTAAGCCTTGTGGACACCAAAACTTGGACGAGCTATACTTGTTAAGAACGGTGATCTGTTTTCTGTTATAATTGAGAGGTAAATACACTTACTGGAATGGAGACCACCGACTATGATATACAGCATATTTATCTCCAGCCCTTTTGGATATACTGTATGTCATTGATTTTGCAATACCTCTCACACCTCCTAACATATCTGTGCAACACTTTTGGAAGTTAATTGTTTGACATTAAAGTTAATTTTTTAGAACTTTCAGCCCTAACCGGTTTGGCTCAGTGGACAGAGCGTCGGCCTGTGGACTCAAGGGTCCCAGGTTCGATTCCGGTCAAGGGCATGTACCTTGGTTGTGGGCACATCCCCAGTGGGGAGTGTGCAGGAGGCAGCTGATCGGTGTTTCTCTCTCATCGACGTTTCTAACTCTCTATCCCTCTCCCAAACTCTGTAAAAAATCAATAAAATATATTAAAAAAAAAAGAACTTTCAAAGAATCGGTGGCACCCTATAAGGTAACTGGAGCCTCTCAGAGAACGTGTATGATGTTGATATTTAGAAACTGCCGAGCGAGACTTCGGGCCAGAATCCTTGTTCTATGCCAGCGGCTCTCAACCTGTGGGTCTCGACCCCTCGGGAGGTCGAACGACCCTTTCACAGGGGTCGCCTAAGACCATCAGAAAACACATATATAATTACATATTGTTCTTGTGATTAATCACTATGCTTTAATTATGTTCAATTTGTAACAATGAAATTGGGGGTCACCACAACATGAGGAACTGTATTTTTTTAAAAAAATATATTTTATTGAATTTTTACAGAGAGGAAGGGAGAGGGATAGAGAGTTAGAAACATCAATGTGAGAGGAAAATCCATCAGGC
>NW_005871624.1:0-6468 GCF_000147115.1 Myotis lucifugus
CACAATTACACTCATATACCACCCCCACACCCACCCCCCACAGCACAATTACACTCATTCACTCATATGCTGTGCACACACTCACCGCCCCCCACCCCCTCCTCCGAGTGATTAAGAGCTTTGGAGCCAGACTGTCCTGTGTTGGAATCTAGCGTCAGCCCTCACTTATGGTCACTTAACTTGGCTTCAGTTGTTTACTTGTAGAGTGGGATAATAGTACTTACCTCAAAGGGTGGTGGAGAAGATTAAATGAGAAGCCACTTAGCACCATGCCTGGCATAACTGTAGTCGTTACTGTCATTTTATCCAACACTCCTCTATTGTACACACACACTCACACACACCAGAGGCTAGCGCCCACCGATCCTCAGCCAGATGACCCCCCTCAGAGACCTATCACCTTCTGACCCCTCCACTCCAGGCAGCCTGGGGCCCTCAAGGCCTGGGTATGTGCCAGGTGTGCCCAGCATCCCCTCTTCCCAGAATGCCCTCACCGCCACCTCTTCACAGGCTGACTGCCCCCTTCCCTTCAAGTCCCAGCTTCAGGTCCTTCTCCTCCAGGAAGCCTCCCTGACTGACCTCTGATCTCCTCTAATGGCTAAGTCCTCTGAGTCATCGCCACTTGGTAATGAGACTCTCTCTCTCTGGCAGCGAGAAAGCCTCTTCCTTCTTCCTCCCCAGAGTCTCTTAAAACTGAAAAAAGCACTTCCCAGGCAGATTTGGGACACCTTACACTGACCTCCTGATTCCTGTGTCACCCCGAGTCCTAGTAACTGTAGTCACCCATCATCCTACATCTTCCTGGAGCTGGAAACAGGGCAGGGTGTGGAGGGCCTGAGGGGCAGGCCAGTTACCCAGTGGACAGACAGGATCAATGACAAACTGGGAAGCTGGAAGGACCCTCAATCCATTGTTGGGGTCCCAGGAACAGTTCTGCTGAGGGATGGGGATTGGAGAGAGTCCTCTGGAGCTGAGGGAGGTGTCCCTGAAACCCTCCTGTAACAAAGGTGTTGAGGTTTGCCCTGCAGCCTGCAGGACCAGACTCCCCACCTTTCATGGGGAGAGGGAAGCAGATTTGTTCTCAGAGGCCCTGGAAGGCGCTCTGGGAGCCAACGTGAGGTTGGAAGAAGCTTTGGGAAGCAGATCGCACACACCCGACTTGCGGAAACTCACGTGTCCAAAAGCCCAGCAGCTTCGGGGCAGCAATTTCTCCACGGGGTGACAACCGGGAGAAGGGAAGGGGTAGGCAGACATGGGTCAGCACTGGAGGATCCCTGCGTTGGGTGGGAATAGGCCCAGGACTCTTCTCAGATTCTTCCTGGCTCTGAGAGTCACTGTCTAAGATTCAATGATGTAAAGATCTGGAACTCTGGGTCTAAAATTCGGTCCCTTTAAAGTTCTGAAATGCGGCCCTGGATGGACAGTTTGGTTGGTTGGAGCGTCATCCTGATATGCCAAGGTTGCAAGTTCGATCCCTGGTCAGGACACAATCAAGGCTCAATGAATGAATGAATAAGTGGAACAACAAATCAATGTTTCTCTCACTCTCTCTTCCTTTCTCCCTCTCTGAAATCAATTTTTTAAAAAATGAAGTTCTGAAATGCCACACATGAAATTTTTTATTTTTAATAGACATGTTTTAAAAAGTTAAAAGAAACAGGTGAAATTAATTTTAATAATACATTTAACCCAATATACCCCAAATATTATATTTTCAACCTGTAATTAATATAAAGAAATAGATGTTTTAAGTTCTTTCTTTTGTACTAAGTCCTCCAGATCCTCTGTGTACCTGACTCACAGCACATCTCAATTCAGGCTGGCCACATTTCAAGGTTCAATGGCCACACATGCTAGTGGCTACAGTGTTGGACTGCACAGTTTAGAAACCTAAAATCTATGACTCACTTTCTTCAAACTCTAGGAAGCTATGCCTCTGAGTTTCTAGAAGTCTGTGGCATATTAAGTGTCTGTACTAGTAATGCTACAACTGTGATTCCACCAGATTAAAATGTTTCCCGGAGTCTGCTTGTGGGTAAGCCTTCTCCCCACGTGTTTTTTGTGTGGAAAGAAATCCAGGCCCCTGCAGAGTCCCTGGGAGGTGAGGGAGCAAGGAGCCTCCCCCTGCCCTCCAGCTGCCTCCACCATCTGGCCCAGCCCGTGGAAGCTGGGTGGGCATGCCCTGTGCCCGGGATGCCGGCCTCTCCATGTACAGCTGCCTCGCCGGCCATCCCTCCAGCTCGTCATCTCTCCATCGAAGCGCACGAGCCTGGAAGTGAGACTCCTGCCCTTGAGTCCTTTTGGGGAGGGGCATCCCCTGCCCGCCTCCCTTGGTTTCTGTCCACTCTGGAGAGCCTCTGGGGGCGGCTGCAGCAGATGGAGCTGGGAGTGTGGTTAAAACCCCACGTGGAGTCCCCCGAGGGTGGAAATGGACTCCATTTGCTGGAAGCTATAGCCTGGAGGGCAGAAGTCAGAGAGCCACTGTCTGGGGCTGGGAGAGCCAGAAGGGCTCTCTGAGGTCATGTGATCTATGCCCCGCACTGGTGCAGATGGAGGAACAGGCCGGAGAGCAGAAGGGGTTTCCTGAGCCAAGCACAAGGAGAGTGTCAGCTACGGGCTCTCCTCTTCCTTTTCCTAAACTCCCTCTCCGGGCTCCACTTTCAGCGAAATCAAGATGCAGATCCAGCTCCACGGGATGGCAGGGAGGCTGTGGGAAGGCCCCCAGTATTATATCTATGTGGGTGATTTCTTGGCTTTGGGATACTTGTTCCAGGTCCAGAGGCCTCCTGGTTCCAACCCTGCCCCAGGCTTCCTTCGCTCCAGGCCCACAGGCAGGAGTCTGGGTGAGGCAGAAGCTGCAGCCAGATGTGGAGGGTCTCAGTCAACACAAGGACCAGCCTCCGGATCTGCTCCGTTATCCAGCTCTGGATTCCATTTCAAAGTCCTTTTGTAGCTACACTCCCCTTTTATCCTCACAAGAGCCCGAGGGGAAGGGTGGGCAGGAGGGCTTGCCATCGGCACACGAACTCCCAGCCCTATCGCCTTGCAGAGGGCCAGTGCTGGGGCTTTGTTCCTGTTCCACGTTTTGCAGGTAGGGAAACTGAGGCCCAGAGTGGGGCTATGACCTGTCTCAGGCTACAGAGCTAGAGGGAGGCCCCTGAGGTATCACTGGCTCAGCAACCATCCAGGGAGCCCCCACCTTGCTCCCCTCTCAGGCACCCAGACTCTGCAGCTGAGGAGCCGAATGTCAGGAGTCACCTGCACTCACAGTTTCCAAGCTGGGCTGCTTCCCGGCTGGGTTTCCCCTCCAGGAAAGCCCCAAAGCCATCTGCACGGTCAGGAGGCTCAGGGAGGAAACGGTAGAGATCCTGCTACAGAGGGCAATGGAAAACAGCCAGCCTTTGGCTTCTGGGGTCTGGCTCTGCTGAAGCGGAGAGGGGAGCAGCACGAAGGGAGACCTGGAATCCAGATTTGGAAAAGCACAAACTTCGGAGTGAGGCAGGCCTGGGTTCGAGTCCCAGGGCTGCTACTCAGCAGCTGTGTGATCTTGTGGCCATGACTTCACCTGGGCTCCCTCTTCTGTTAACTGGGCTGTCACCCACCTCCAGGGTAGTGGGAGTCTGAGTGCTCACAAGCTAAGCCCATAGCCAGTGCTGAATAAATGATAGTTCTCGCTCACATGCCCCTCCAGGAGCTGATCAGGCCCTGCCCCCCTCCAGCTGCTCCCCTTGGCTGCCATAAATATGGCCCATAAATATTTATTGCATAAACAAATGAATGAATGATTGTTGCCAGCCCAAAATACAGCAAAATATCGGGGAAGGCTTTGAACTAGTCTATCAGATCTGACAGACTGTCACAACTCACTAGGTGGCCCCAGGTTTTAAGGAATATAATAATAACTAACCTTTCTAAAGCACTCACTGTGTGCCAGGCTTTGCTAAGAAGCTTAGAGCACCAGGTTCTCCCAGCAGCACTCTGAGAAAGTGTGACTGTTGCTAAGTGGCCCCGCAGTCACATTGCTGGTTGGCAGCCACGTCTAGATGTGGACCAGCCATCCTGTCCCCAGAGCTCCTGGTCTGTCTTAGGGGTGGCCAGGACCTCCGTGGGGTAGGGCTCCCCTCCCCAGGTGGCTGCTGCTGCTGCTCAGGGTTTCCCATGCGTTTTGGAGGCTCCTGCAAATCAGATGAAGTGGGCACTCTGCCCACTCAAGACTGTTGCCTGGGTTCTTTGTCTGAGACTAATTCTCACCATTTTCTGGGTGTTTCCTGCCCAGAAGGAGGAAGGAAGCAGGGGCTCCGGCTCCTTTGTCCTCCCTCAACTCATCCTCCCCCTCCCCTGCCCTGACTTCTGGACCTTCCTCTTCCTTGTCCAACCACTGACCCTGAACTTGGAGTTCATTCCCAGGGAGACTTTACAGCGACAGCAACAATAACTCAGGGACATGGTTCTATGCTCTGCCAAGAACCAAAGGGTGCTTTCCCTTCCCGGTGGGCAGATTTGGAGAAATCTGGCCCCCAGATGGAGGAGGTGGGGGTCGGGAATGTGCCAACAACTGACATCAGTTCACAAAGAAGCTCCACAGTGATGGTGCGGATCATCCCAACCAGCCTGCTTAGACGGTCTGATTGCTATCACCCAGTTTAACAGAAAAGGAAACTGAGGCCCAGGAGAAATAAGTGACTTGTTCATGGTTCTGCAGACATTTGGGGGCAGAAGCAAATGTTTATCCCAGTCTCCAGAGATTTATTATTATTATCATAATAACTGTTAACATTATTGAAAGGATTTACCAAGCTCTGACTCTGCCAAGAGCTTTCTCTCTCATTACCTTATTTAATCCTCTCGGCAACTCAATAGTGAACCCCATTTTACAGACAAGGAAACTGAGGTACAGAGAAGCAAATCACCTACCCAAGTCCAGTATTTGCATCCACAGGGTATCAAAGCCAAATTTGAACTCGGTCTGTCTGGCTCCAAAGTCTCAGGTCTTATAGGCAAGACAGGGCCGTCTCCACCTGGGGCGGAGTCATTGTGTTTCTCAAAGGAGGGCCTGGGATGAGCCTGGCCTTATCCCTGTTCATGGACCTGCTTCAGGCCTGGTACACACAGCTCCTGGGAGCCCCTCAGGCAGCAGGCCCTGAGAAATGGAGCAGGCCGTGCAGGACTGTGGGCACGTGGGGGCCACGTCTGAGTGTGAGCCCTCTACACGTAGCAGCAGCTCCTGGTCTAGGTCATTGTGGCCCTGTGACACTTCACAGATGAGTTCACACATGTGTGCACAAATTCCTTCTTTTCCTTCCTCCTTCCTTCACCAAACACCAGCTAACTGGCCCTCATGTTTCCACACACAGACATTCACTTCTTTTGCTGGCCTCCCCAACCAGGGGCAGCTATATCATTTATGGGGCTCAATGCAAAATGAAAATGCAGAATCTCTTGTTCAAAAATTGAGAATTTCAAGATAATAACAGCAGAGCATTCAACCAAGCATGGGACCCGGTGCGAGTACAGATGGGGCGTGCCCATATGCCCATGTGCCACCCTGTTCCACTCATCTCGTTCCTGTCCCTCTACCCACCCCTCCTGCCACATTATCCTCCATTTATATGCTCACACATCAAGTTCTTTCCCATCTCAAGGCTTTTGCAAAGGCTGTTCTCCTGGCCGCAGACCCTTTCCCCAATCTCCTCTCATAACTGGGTCTTTCTCATCATTCACGCGTCACCCAAAGCCACTTCCTCGGAGAGGCCCTCTTGGCTCCAGTCTAAAGTGGCCACCTGCATAGCTCTCCATCACGTCTGCTGTTTGTCCCTTCCTAGGGTGCACCACAATCTGTGACCTCATGTGTACTTGTCAGTTTAATATTTATTGTCCATCTTCCCAGGGGCAGGGCTGTCCTGCTCAGGACTGAATCCCCAGGGCCCAGGGCCCAACCCAGTGCTCGGCACATGGTAGGTATTCAATAACTATTTGTAAAACAGTGACTGCATAAAGGCATGCATGGACACAGACACCCTAACACACCCCTCCCCCCACTCCCGCATCACCTCCCGCCCTCCCTCTGGAACCAGACAAGCACAGGGGTGCTCCCCAAAACATCCCGGTGCCCCAGACATCCCAACGCAGAGAGCTGATGAGACCAGTGGGAGACCCAGGAGGGAGACCCCTCCTGGATCTGAGGCCTCGAAGCCAGGACAGACGGAAGTGGCAGAGCCAGGAGAAAACAAGAAAAGAGAAAGAGGGAGGAGAGGGGTAAAGGAGGCCAAAAGGAAAGGAAAAGGAAGACAGAGCTGGAGGGAGGGAGGGAAGGAGCAGACAAGGAGAACGAGTGGGGCTTTGGTGCTAATCCCGTGCCTTCTTCTTTATAAGCGAGACCTAATAAATTACTATTAATACCCAGCCCTCTCCCTGGGCGCTTCATCCAGGGCTGGTGGGGGAAGTTTTGAAGTATGAAAGTCTGGGGGC
>NW_005871624.1:6568-82287 GCF_000147115.1 Myotis lucifugus
CCATTACCCCCACCCCCATGTCCAGGATGCTGTGCCACCTGACTCCACGCTTTTGCAGGTGGGCACGCAGCAGCAGCTGCTCTCTGGGCCTGGCCCTCCTCTGAGAGACGCTGCGTAGCTGCCCTGGGAGGGGCAGGGCTGTCAGCAGAGACAGTCCTGGGGGAGGTGCCAGAAAGAGGAACCTCATACCAGTTGGCACTGAAACTAAGGAGCCCTGCCCTCGGCTGAAATTACAGCCCCATCCCCACGGCTACCCCCACCTCACCCTGGGGGCCTGTGTCTCTGGGCCCTGCCAGACGGCAGTGGGGGACATACCACTGGGAAGGAGGATCTAACAGACAAAGAGACGGAGTCAGCATGTCCACCTTCTCCTCGCAGCCCCAAGACCACCCGGGGTCCTGGTCTGTGGCATCCTCAGAGGCCGTTTTGTTCCACCTCTCTCAAAGGGCCTCCCCTCTCCAGCAACAGTGACAGCCATCAGCCAGGCTCCCCCGCACACCGCCAGTGATGGGGCCCTCGCTACCTCCCGTTCTTTGATGAGCTGCCTGGACAGTGGGCTGTGTGATCTCATCCGATCCCTTGACATGAAGTACAGTCTAGAACAGGGATGGGCAAACTTTTTGACTCGAGGGCCACAATGGGTTCTTAAACTGGACCGGAGGGCCGGAACAAAAGCATGGATGGAGTGTTTGTGTGAACTAATATAAATTCAAAGTAAACATCATTACATAAAAGGGTACGGTCTTTTTTTTTTTTTTTAGTTTTATTCATTTCAAACGGGCCGGATCCGGCCCGCGGGCTGTAGTTTGCCCACGGCTGGTCTAGAAGCTCCTGAAGTTACATCAGTAGCCCCACCTTTCCCATGAGCCCCAAATGCCTGCCCCATCTTTCTACTATGATGTCACGTGGTGGCTCCAGAAATAACAAGGCCTAAGCTTAATTCCCACCTCCGCCCAGGTCATGACCTTCCCACTTGGGTTCTAGGCCCCATGGTCTCTCTATTGCCCAGTCTTAGGACCTGTAATGATCCTGACCCCTGCATCCAATCATCTGTAAATCCTGTAGATTCTGCTTCTAAAGTGTCTCTCAAATCTCAATGTCCTCCATCCTCACAGCTGCCGTCATGCTCTGAGCCACCATCATGTCTCACCTGTATGACCATCGTCACCTGACTCTCCAAACACCAAACCAAGCCAGCGTGGACTTTGAAATACACAAATCAGAACATGCCACGCCCTGCTTAAAGCTCTTCACTGCCTTCCCATGGCGTGTAGAAATAACACACGTTCCTCACCAGGGCGCGCAGAACCCTGCCTCCCGGATGACCTCACCTCTTTCCCCCTCTTGCGCCCCCACCTCCTTGCAGTCCCTCAGGCTCTTCTCGCCCAGCCGTCCCCTCTGCCCCAGTGCTGGCCGTTCCTCCAGCCCTCCTCATGGCTGCACCTTCTCACCCTTCTGGTCTCTTCCTTAAAGTCCTGTCTTTCCCTCCTCAAAGAGAGTGAGCCCAGCCCTGTAACCTTCCCGGGTCTGCCTGTTTCCTTCATAGGACTTACCGCACCCTGCAATGATAAAATCGTTGGCCGGTTTACTTGTATAACAGCTGGCTGTCTCCCCTGCTGGACTGCTCCAATGCCTATGCTACCCATTGCTTTGTCACTCTCCAAAGCCTGGCACATAGTTGGTGCTCAACCAATGTGCGGAGTGATTAAGTGGCCCAGGATACTTCTGGAATAAGTGACCCAGAGCAGGTCATTCACAACCTGGTCCTGTGGTGTGGCAAAGTGCAGGGAGGCCTGTATCAGCATCTAGGAGACCTCACAGCGATCTGTATCCACTTATTCCACTGTGAACCAGCCAAGTGACCTTAGGCACATCCCTAACCTTCTCCTGCCTCAGCTTCCTACTCTGGAAAATGTGGGTAAAGATCTGAGCTCCTGGGGGTGTAATGAGGCACAAAAGGAGTAAGTACACCAAGGCCACCCGACAACTGTGTCCCAGGTGCATGTCCTGACTGAAGTGCAGAGTTCCACACTCTCACTCCAAAGCAGCCAGTCCCCCATCCTCCCCAGCAGTGTGGAGACCAGGCGCCATCTAGTGGGCACATCGGGGAGAGCAGGCATTCTTGGCCCCTCTGTTGTCTGTCCCACTTAGGGTGGGACCTGCCCTGATGGGCTTCATTGGGTAGAGCTGGGCCTAGGAGCAGGAACGTTGCCCGCCGCGGTGTGCTTAGCCTCTTGCCCACCATCATAAAATGCTGACCACCCCTCCGTGGGCCCATCCCCCAACCTTCGAGCTCACCTCCCACCATTCCCTCCACTCTGCCACAGAGAATTTCTCCACAAATGATTCTGAATGACCCAAGTTTTCCTTTGACTCAAGACCTTCCCACAGGCAGTTTTCTCAGCCTGAGAATTCTCCCCACCCTCTTCTCCTGTCCTGGCTAAGCCCTACTCCCTCACTGGGCTTCTACTTAAATGGCCCCTGGCCAGGCTAGAGCTGCCCTCTGCTCCATAGTCCCCCCAACTCCCATCCCGCCATCGCTAAGCCTGTGCCACAAGCTCCATATTTCTTGCTCGTGTTCCCTGTCAGACAAAGACCTTGGCAGAGGCCTTGAAATGCTCCCCTCCACATACTAAGTGCTGAGAGTCTGGGCCCATACACTCAGAATGCAGGCGGGTCACAGCCTATAGAGGGCAGACCTTGGGGTTTCCAGGAAGAATGCAGGGTGCTGCCTCATTTGGCCCCCCTCCAAGCCCCAGGGCCGACTGAGTGCAATTGGTTTCTGACTCCTGGCTGTGTGTCTAGGGTGAACTAACTCGCCCTCTCTGGACCACAGCTTCCCCTCCCTACTCTCTCCTTGCTCCCTCTTGCAGAACTTCCCTCCAAAGGGAGGAGAGGATGGATCCCACATGTAATTAAAATATAAACTGTTGTGCCAGGCTGGCGTGGTTCACTGGTTGAGCATCGACCTATGAACCAGGAGGTCATAGTTCGATTCCTAGTCAGGGTACATGCCCGGGTTGTGGGCTTGATCCCCCGTGTGGGGCGTGCAGGAGGCAGCTGATCAATGATTCTCTCTCATCATTAATGTTTCTATCTCTCTCTCCCTCTCCGTTCCTCTCTGAAATCAATTTAAAAGAAAAGAAAAATCACATGCTTAAAAAACGTGTATACACACACACACACACACACACACACACACACACACGTAAACTGTTGCTAAGAATGGGAAGTAAGGGGCCTTCCAGGCAGGGGTTGAGGGTCCAGGAAAGGGCTTGGGTTTGGCTTCTTAAGGCCAATTTCCTTGTCTGCATTCATACACTCAACAGATATTTGAAAAATGCCTGGATCCATGATGAAAAATAGTGGGGTTCTGGAGTCAGATTACCTGGGCTCCGGTCCCAGCACCACCACGTATGGCTGTTGATCACTAACTTATTTCCTCAGTTATAAAATGAGGGCAATAAAATTTCTAACTCATAGGGTTAGTGAGGGCATTCAGTGAGATGATGCACACGACTCAGTACAGGGTCCAGCATGTTGTAAATATGCAATTAATGTGAGCACTATCATGGCTACTATTATTCACTGAGCAACTACAGTGTCAGTCACTCATCCCATGCTGCCTCCATCTGCCTGCCCTGCACCCAGGGCCTCCCTTGTCTCCAACTCTCTGGTTCCTAGGGGCCTGGCAGCCCCTCAGTCCCTCCCTCGGATTCCTCCCCAAGGCCTCAGAGCCTTCTGCCACCCTCAGGAATTCCAGAACATCTGGAGAGGAACCTCCTCCATCCCAGCGTTTTCTCGATGATTTCCGTCTTGTCCTAGGAAACCTGGCTGTCCCCTGAGGATGCTACATTCTCCCTCAGGCCTCCCAGGCTTCCCCTTTTTCTTCCACAGCCTGTGGAAGTGAGAAGAGGTGGGAGAGGAGAGGGAGAAGCCTCAGGATGTGAGCATGTTGTCCTTTCTACTCCTCATTGTCACTTTCAGGCCATTCTGCCTCCCATCTCCCTGGGAGACACTCCTTTTGAATCTTGTTGCTATACCGTAGCACTCATTACTCCACCTCAGCACAGACATCTACCAATCCCTGGGTCACACCCTCCCACCTTTGAGGGCTCTACCCTGGACTCAAAGTCACTCTCAATTGGTTTGTTCCTGTTTTAGTTCTTGGTCATTTCAATATTCACATGGATGACGTTGCTAGCATCTGGTCCCTGGTCACTTGACCTGCTCTTCTCTAATGATCCTGTCCCCAAGCCCATCTCGGCCAGTCATTCCTATGGTCAATAAGAATATGTTAAATGAATGAATAAACTATGAGAGGTGCCTGACCTGCATGGTTCAGTGGTTGAGTGTCAACCTCTGAACCAGGAGGTCACAGTTCAATTCCCAGTCAGGGCACATGCCCGGGGTGCTGGCTCGATCCTCAGTGGGGAGTGTGCAGGAGGCAGCCCATCAATGATTCTCATCACTGATGTTTCTCTCTCCCTCTCCCTTTCTCTCTGAAATCAATAAAAATATACTTTAAAAAACAACAATGAGAGGTGATTGTAAATACATTTCCTGTACTCAGTGTTGATAATGCATGGGATGGGATGGAATGGGGAAAACAGACAGGACAACAGGGAAGTAAGACCCTGCAGAAAGTGGCTCCCACCATTCCTCCAGCCTGACCTTCCATCCCTCTTCCCGCTCACACAGTACCCCCACGGTACTGGCCATGTTTTGATTTCCTTGAACTCTCCAAGTGCTTTCCCACTCCAGGACCTTTGCATTTACTATTTTTCCTGCCTAGGCCATTCTTTCCCCCTTCATTTAGCTAATTCCTATTCTGTTTTCAAGTCTTAGTTTAAATGCATCTCAGAGCTTAACACTGAGTAAATACCCAGTAAAGATATATGTTTCAATATACATTTTAAAAGATTCTGTTATTATCCCATTTTACAGATGAGAAAACTAAGGCTCAGAGAAGTGACAATTTTTTCCTGAGGACCCACAACTAATAACTATTTGTAGAAATAATAAACATGTTGATTAAATAATCAAAGTGGAGTTTGAAAGCAGTGACTTTAATGGTTTCTGGGATGAAGATAAGACTTGCATGTGGAGAAATTTGTTCTAAGGGAATTGTGTGGATTGCCTTCAGCCATAAGATTAAGCTGTGCTCATTTCACCAGGCCTTTCCTTGCTGAGGCTGAGAGATCTGGAATCCCCTCACAAGACTCCAGTCTCTGCTAACATACCTCCTCTATTGGGGAACTCACTACTTGAGCACAAAAAGCCTTCTTTTTCAAAGAATAAAAATAGACAATTCACAGAAGAGATGCAAATGCTCAAAACAATCCATAAAGAGACGGCTGAGCTTACTAACCATGAAAGAAATACAACAAGGAGATATTTTCAGTTTAGCAGAAATAAAAATTGACATGAACTTTCTGGAGGGCAGTTTAGCAACATGTATCTATATGTAAAATACCTATGCCTTTCAACTTTTGGCAATTTACCCTGAGGAAAAAATAGCACAGGTTGTTCTTGACAGTTTTGTCATATTTGCAAATTCTGGAAATAACCAAAATATCTAACAATAGAGAACTGGTTAAAAAAAGTAGTGCTACTGCTATACAAAAGAATATCATGCAATACAGATATTCTGTTTGCTGATAAGGAAGAGGATTGGGTTGCTGGGGACAGAGCTGCAATGGAGGGTTTTTGTTTGTTTGTTTGTATACTTTTTGGTAACTTTGCAGTTTTTTATTTTTGTGAATGCATTTAATATTCAAAATAATAAAATTTAAAATATTTGTTTAAAATGTTGCAGGTCTCTAATAGTTGTTATGGGAAGATGTCCATAATGTTGGATGAAAAAAAAGTTACCAAGTAGCATATAGAATACAATTTCATTTATGTAAGATTGTATATTACAAAAAAATTGTATACTACAAATTAAAATATAGGAATAGATGTAAGTATAGAAAGTTATTTCTGGATTGATGTTCCAATTTGATAATGGTGGTCTCTCTAGAAGAAAAAATATAGAGATGACTTTTATCTTTTTCACATTCTTTTCTGTATTATGTGTATTGTTTATAATGAGCATGGATTTTTTTTAAACCATCAAGGAAAAATATTGCTACAATTATTTTCTTTTCTTAAAAAATAAAGTGTCTTTTCTATGCATAGATGCTGTTTGAGAAGGACATACACCAAGCTGTTAATAGTGGTGGGCAAGACTGTCATTTCTTTGTTCTTTTTTGTTTGCCATTCTGCATGTTGTATTTTATGGGTGTTCTGTGCTTAATTACTTTTGTAAAGGACAAAGGGGGTGCTACATTTTTAAAAATAAGTTCTTCCTTAAATTGAGCTGAAGTTGTTCAGTGGTATTGATTCCAGTGCACAAAAGGCTATATGCTATTCTGCATAATCACTCATTTTGTTCATTAAGTCCATTACATGGGCTTTATATATATGTATAGGTGTATATCCTATACATACATATTCACCTATACATATATATGTACATGCACACATATACATACACACACAAATATATATAACCTACTTCTTAGCCCTTCCACATATCTTCATCTGTACATTTTTCTAATCTTTTAAGGTCCTTCAATAGTGTTATTAGAGGGATATATGGAAGTAGCTATTAAACGTATAGGCTTTGAAGTCAGAATACCAAATCGGTCATGAATGTGCAATCTCAGTTAAAATTCCTTATCTATAAGTGGGAAACCAAAACAGTATCTATTTGATCATGCTGTGAGGAGTAAATGAAGCAATGCATATAAATCACTTATCCCAGGTTGGAATACAATAACAAGCACTGAATAATTTATTTTTTCTTTTAGATATTTGAAATACAACTTTATTCTGATTCTAAATAAAAAGGAATAGTTGTATTTTTTGGGCAGAAATGTCGTACTAATGAAGATTCTTCTTTCAGTGGAAGACAACTGATTTCGCCTTAGCACAGCAGTTCTCAACCTGTGCATCGCGACCCCTTTGGGGGTCGAACGACCCTTTCACAGGGGTCACCTAAGACCATCAGAAAACACATATATAATTACATATTGTTTTTGTGATTAATCACTATGCTTTAATTATGTTCAATTTGTAACAATAAAATTGGGGGTCACCACAACATGAGGAACTGTATTAAAGGGTCGCAGCATTAGGAAGGTTGAGAACCACTGCCTTAACATCTACTTGGTTGCCTCACAACATGATGTGGATGTTTCCACACATTCCTATCAGATTTCTATGCCAGTTAGGCACTCTTGTAAGTAACTCTGGAAGTTACAGCAAAGATTATAATGGCACACTGGACTGGATGTAATAGTCATCTCTTTGTCCACCAAGTTTCTCCTAACCAGCTGTATCCCATACACTGAACTTAATAGGCCCTCTGTTGGTGTGGAACAGGAGGGAATGGACCTCAGCTCCCAAGGTAGCTACATACTTCTCAAATTCATCAGTCAGATGAGGTTTCACGAGTGTAGTTTTTCCTGTCCCACCATCATCAACCAATACAAGTTTGAACTGAACTTGAAGCTCTCCTTGGACAGCCATTTGATGTCCTCCCGGCCCCCTGACTCTGGACAATTTATTCTTATTGTGCCCAGTACATAGTACGCCAAACTCTGATTGCCTGTTTTTTAATTGTCTTTAAATATATTTTTTATTGATTTCAGAGAGAAAGGGATAGGGAGAGAGAGAGAGATAGAAACATCAATGATGAGAGAGAATCATTGATAGGCTGCCTTCTGCACGCCCCCTCCTGGGGATGAGCCTGCAACCTGGACGTGTGCTCTTGACCAGAATCAAACCTGGGACCCTTCAGTCCGCAGGCTGACGCTCTATCCACTGAGCCAAACCAGCTAGGGCTGTTTTTCAATTTTTAATTGAATTTATTAGAGTGACATTGGTTAATAAAACCATATAGATTTCCAGTATACAACTCTATAACATCACCTGCATACTGCATCGTGCACTTTCAAGTCTCTTTCTGCCACCATTTATTCCCCCTCAGCCCTCTTCCATCTCCCCCTCTCCCCCCGCCCTTTTCCTCTGGCAATCACCAAACTTTTGTCTATGAGTTTTTTTTGTTGCTTGTTTTTGCTTAATCCCTTCATTGCCCGTTTTATTTTTGTTGTTCCCCTCCGCGCCACTAGGTGCGCTGCACCTCCCGGCTGACCAGGCCCGGGGTCAGAACGGCGGAAGTCTTCTAGCCGGGGTGACTGCCATCTTAAAACACAGGCCTGCCTCTCTCGGCAGATGTGGCTGCATGGTGCAGTCTGAGACCGGCCCGCTGCCGGCTACACCCAACCCCTTACCTCCTTTGGAACTCGCTTAAGTAAACCGTCTTTTCGCGGGCGCGTCTTAATCTCCTTTGGAACGCTGAAGGCGGTGTCTTCCGGAAGGCCTCGCCCGGTGACCTCAGACGTACACTTCCGGGGACGCTAACGTGACCTGTAGTCCCGCCCCCTCCCATCTCTCTTTCCGGTGGCGGAGTCTGGACGAGACACGCAGGTAAGAGGCCTGGGCAAGGACAATCTGGTGGCATCCTGTGGCAAGGGGGTCCAGCGGGGCCCGGGGCGCGCGGCCGGGGCCTTTCCGCGGAAGCCGGGCCAGGTTTCGGGCGAGAAGAACGCGACCGGCCGACCCCAGACACAGGTTCTCGCCTCGTCTTGGGGAGCGGAGGTCTTGCTTCAGAGGGGAGCCGGTGACGTGAGGGTGCGTGCGGGTCCCGCGTTCAAGGCCTTGGCCCCGCATATGACCACTGCTACGTTTAAGCGACCGCGCGGCGTGGTTGGGAAGGAGCGGGGATTCTAGTCTGATGTGGGCTCCCGCCTTGACCCCGCCAGCTTCTTTCTGGGCGGTCGCAGGCCAGGCGCCTCAACTGTAACTTGTTAACTGTCTGGAAAATAGGAGTAATTGTCGCGCTGATCCCACGGGGTTGTAGTGAGGATTTAAAGAGGGGATGCTGGGAAAACCGCCCTGTGATGGGTGTTGCTAAGGCTGGGGATGGCTAAGTCGGGCACGTTGCAAGTTCTGGGCGCTCAGGGCAAGGCCTCTGAAAGCCAGAAATTGGGGTTAGGGCACGGGTGGGCAACCCCTGGCACGCGTGCCAAACAGCACGCCAGTGACTTTTGCTGGCACGCGAAGCCCTCATAATTTTCCATTTACAATTTTTTTCTTAATATCGACTTTTTTATTTTTCAGATAAATTCAGTGTAGGTGCATCTTAGATAAATAATTTTACGTAACAAGTTATCTTAAAAGACCATAGACATGGATTGAGGAGAGAGGGGAAGAGCAATTTCTATGCCTCTGCCTTAACTCTCCCTGCCTTCCTAGATCCGACCAGTGTTTTGGTTTCATCCACATACGCTTGTGAATCTTTGTTCTCAGTGATGAGTTTTGTTAAGTCTCGTAATAGGAGTAGCCTGAAGGATGAAAGTAGTAGCTCGTGCATATCTCTGAAGGTCACGAAATACAAACCTGATGTAAAATCTCTGTCATCAGTGATGCAGCAGCAAAAGTCCCACTGATAATATCAAACGGAGTCATAAAGTTTTCTGTCGGACTACCAGTGTACATGTATACATTAAAAAATAAATGTATTTTTCATCATCATATACTGTGTTTTTGTCGCTCAAATGAATTATTTCTTCAAGGTTCTTCACATACGTACACCTTAAGAGATATCAAGTAGGCGTAACATGTTCTCAAACAATTAGGGTTGGCACACAGAAGAATTTTGAGTCAGATTTTGCTGGTTTTGGCACGCACTCAAAAAGGTTGCCCACCCCTGGGTTAGGACTGCACGCCAGTGTTGGCTGAGCACCTGCCTGTTAACCCTAAAAACAGAGGTGGGGGGGACTCAAGTTTTGACAGGGCCGGTGGGGAGCGGCCGCACTGGGTTTCCGGCTAAGAAGACGCACCTGGGAATCCTGTTGCCAGAGTGTTCACAGCCTCCCCAGGGCCCCTTGCAGGACCTTTGATCCTGTGCAGAACGTCCACGGAGACTCTGGTCCACACCGAAAGGTGCCTGGCATGTGCCATTCATTACCCCCTAGGCCACCTCGATAAGGATTAGTATTGGCACTACCTCCGCAGTGCAGTTACTAGACCAGTAAAACAGGATGGCGCTTTTTTATGTATTAACTTTGTAGACCAAAAGAATAAGTAAATGCTAGGAGCTTTTTGAACCCAGGGACATAATAGCCAGGGGAAAAGGGTTCTGTTAACTTGAGGATTCTTTGGATTTTCTTTCAGAAATGGCACCTCGCAAGGGGAAGGAAAAGAAGGAAGAACAGGTCATCAGCCTCGGGCCTCAGGTGGCTGAAGGAGAAAATGTATTTGGTGTCTGCCACATCTTTGCATCCTTCAATGACACTTTCGTCCATGTCACGGATCTTTCTGGCAAGTGAGTATCTGGGTGGAGAGGTGCAGGACCCAACTAATAATAAGCAAGGGGTTGGGAGAAGACATGACCTGGAACTGGGTGGCACTTTAAGGGGGTTTCTTAAAATAACTTTAAAAAGAATGTTCAGCCCTAACCGGTTTGGCGCAATGGATAGAGCGTTGGCCTGTGGACTCAAGGGTCCCAGGTTCGATTCCGGTCAAGGGCATGTACCTTGGTTGCGGGCACATACCCAGTAGGGAGTGTGCAGGAGGCAACTGATTGATGTTTCTAACTCTCTATCCCTCTCCCTTCCTCTCTGTAAAAAAATCAATAAAAAAATATATTTAAAAAAAAAAAAGAATGTTCAGATAAGGAAGCGTGCTTGGTTGGTAATTTCCCAGGCACTGGAGCTAGAAGAGAGGAGATGCTTTGTTTATGGCCTTACAGTGTGGTGGTCATTGAATCCTCAGTCTCTGGGTAAAGACAGGGGTGGACTGAAAGGGAGCCCTGGGTACAGGTTCTGGCTGCCATTAGCAAATTTTTGTGATTTGTGAACTCAAATTCTGAGTTTGGTTTCTGCGTATGTAAAATGAGGTTAATAGTGCCCACCTCAATAGGGAGAATGAAATGCAAAAGTAAGTCAGTATATAGTATAATACAGAGTTTAGCTATTGTGGGACTTGAGACTGCCCATGAAAGCCCTCACGGCCTTCCCAAAGCCTAGCATGCATGACCTCCATCCTCTGCTGTCCCCAGCTGTGGCGCTCTTGACTCATTAGGACATGACACTCTGAGTCCTTGTTGGATGAGAAAGAAATGACCCTGTGCTTTTTGTCCCCAGGGAAACCATCTGCCGTGTGACTGGTGGGATGAAGGTGAAGGCTGACCGAGATGAGTCCTCTCCGTATGCTGCCATGTTGGCTGCCCAGGATGTGGCCCAGAGGTGCAAGGAGCTGGGCATCACTGCTCTTCACATCAAACTCCGGGCCACAGGAGGAAATAGGTAAGGCTGAGGCTGAGAGGTAAGATCCCTGGGCTTGGGTGCCAGAACACCTGGATTTGAGACTTGGTTTTCTTTTGTGACCCTGCACAAGACATCTTGTGTATGTACGTAATTAATAATTGGTTCCTGTGTACTGTGCACTCACTGCATACCAGATTCTGTGTTCTAGCTATTAGAGGAGGGTGATGGGGGGAAAGTAGATGGTCTCTACCCTCTTGTGTGGCACATTGGCTGTTGCAGTCAGACTTTAAACAACATGGAGGGGGTGTTTTCTGTTTGTGGCAAGTGCTGAGAAGCAAAAAGGTGTTGGGGATGGGTTGGTGGTAAAGTGTAATTTAGCTGCTAGAAAAAGGTCCTAAGATGGGAATGAACTTGGCACATCTGAGGGAGAGTGGTGTGAAGTGTAATCAGAGAGGTTCTGTTGGGACTGGGGGTAGGGGGGAGATAAATACTCTAATGGTAATGACCAATGGGATTGGGTTGTTTATTTATTTTTTAATTTTTATTATTTTTTTAATCAGGGAGAGAGATAGAAACATCAATGATGAGAGAATCATTGATTGGCTGCCTCCTGCAGGCCCCCTACCGGGGATCAAGCCCACAACCTGGGCATATGTCCTTAACGGGAATCGAACCCGGAACCCTTCCGTCCGCAGGCTGAAGCTCTGTCCACTGAGCCAAACCAGCTAAGGCGGGATTGGGTTTTTTAAAGATGACTGCTGTGTAGGGAGCAACCAGACAGGAAGTTATTAAACTGGTCCAGTGGAGAGATGGTAGTGTCTTGGGTGGGTGGAGTAGTTGGAAATGGACAGATCACTGAAGAAGACAGACTTCTTCGAGCATGTGGGTGAAAGGGGCAGTGCTTTAAATAGGCTGCAGGCAGAATAGGGTGTAAACTGACGCAGTAGCCTAATCTGGCCTGCCACTGTTTTTTGTATGGTCTGTGGACTGAGAATATTTTTTATGTTTTTAGTACTTTTTTTTAGTTTGTCACAAACTTGTAAGTGGCCCACTAAGTCTAAAATATTTACTGTCTAGCCCTTTAAGGAAAATTTGCAGGTCTCTGAACTAGAGGGTTGTGAGATCTTAGAATCCTGAATGACTAGATCTTCATTTCCTAGGACCAAGACCCCTGGACCAGGGGCCCAGTCAGCTCTAAGAGCCCTTGCCCGCTCGGGAATGAAGATCGGACGGATTGGTAAGTGCCCTCCTGGAGCTAATGCTTGGATATGCTTTGAAGCATTGACTCCAGAAAGCATATGGTGTGCCCAATGGATATAGGGCTTGGTATGATAACTGTTGGCAGTTAGGTTTGTTAATGCAGAGCGTGAAGTGCCACGTGATAAATCTCTGAACCTCTGACTGACAGTGGCTGGTGGAACTAAGAGGAGAGGAATTATCCTTGTCTTTACAGTGTTCTCAAGGGGGTTACTACTGGCATTTTGTGTGGGCTGCCTCCTGTGTGGTCCTTGCCTACTACAGGCAAAACTTCCTTTATTGTACTTCACTTTATTATGCTTCATGGATGTGTTTTGTACAAATTAAAGGTTTTTGGCAACCCTGCATTAAGCAAGTATATCAGTGCCATTTCTACAACAGTCTCATCTGATGGTTAGCATTTTTTAGCAATAATACAGTTTTTGAGGTATGTACATTTTTTTTTTAGACAATGCTGCTGCACACTTACGGTATAGTGTAAACATAGGGACTGGGAAAACAAAAAAAATTGTGTGACTCACTTTATTGGAGTCATCTGGAACTAAACCTGCAATATCTCCAGGGTATGCCTGTAACTATCAGTAGGACATACCAGTGATTGTGACAAAAATGAATGCAGAGGGCAGCAATTCCCATGGTTGAGAATCCCAGCAAGTTCCCTACATTTGTGTAGCCATACGTGTTAGCCCTTCTGTATTGTTTCTGTGCACTTGATGGCAATGTGTACTGATTCCTCAGTCCAGCCTTCTCTTTAAAATTTTTTCCCCCCTGAATATTTTCAACCTTTTACCTAATGAAAAGGAGATAGTCTTCAGTTACACTGGGCTAGGTGTCAAGAACCTGGATTTTGCCGCCTGCTTCTGACAGCCTCTGCAAGTTGTGTACCCTTTCTGAGCCTCAGCTTCTGTTTCTCGAAAGTGAGATCAAACCACTTCAGAAATTTTGAGGATGAGGCAGCTCCATGGCCATCTGTTATATACTGAGGACTCATTGGGGAGCAGCAGGATCCACTACTGATCCATTACAGCACTGGCCTAGAGAGGCCTGGACTTCTTCCCATTCAGCTCTAGGCAATGATGTTTTCTGTTCCTCCCCACAGAGGATGTCACTCCCATCCCCTCCGACAGCACCCGCAGAAAGGGGGGTCGCCGTGGTCGCCGTCTGTGAACAGGACTCCTCAAATTATTTTCTGTTAATAAATTGCCTTTGTGACCGCTATTTTGACTCCAGTGGTCTCCTTCATGTTGGGTCCACACCTCAGGGAAGTTTAATTCTTTTCTCTATCTGCATTTAACCAGGGTGTGGGGCTGACTTGAGATCACAGGTACAGAGCTAAATCAGCAGGTAAATAAATACTGCTTCAGAGGACATAACCTATCACACAGGAACACAGGAGGGTTTGATTCAGCCCCTTCATGGGACAGTGGGTGAGCCTGCGTTCTGCGAACTGGCTTCCTGGGAGGATGCACCTAAGAGGTGGGGAGATGTTGGTGCTGCAGTTGAGTCTTTTGTACTCTGCTTGGGCATTATTATCTGTCACCTAAAGCAGATGAAGTCCTTGGAGACCTTGTTTAGAGGTGGCGATCTTGGTTCCAAAAACGGCCCTTAAAAAACCGGAGTGGAAACTGTTGAGCCAAGTGTAGCCTGAGCAGAAGAGGAGCCTTCCAGACTGAGCCATATATAAACACGTGTGGGTGTAGACTCGCCCTCCCATACCTTATGTGCAAAATTGGTAGCTCGCTCTATTGCATCTTGCGTTTTCTCACTTGGCAGATCTTGGAGATTGTTCCACATCAGTACATAAAGATTCAGTCACTCCACAAATACACACCAAAGCCCTATTTTCATCAGCAATGAGAGAGAAAAGTTTTGCCTTCCGGAAGCTTGTATCCAGCTCCAAGGACCCAGTAGTGCCAGATGGTACTGAGTGTTCTGCAAGGGATTGTCATAGGGCCCTGTGATGGTGATTGTTAAACCAATGGGTTATTGGAAGAGGTAGGGAAGACATGTTTTCAAGGTTCATCGGGACTTCTTTTTTATTGCTGAAAAATATCCCATTGTCGGACACACAGGTCACATTCTTCACAACTTCCCACTTGGAAGAGCCATGGTCTAGCCATGGCTCCTACCAACGTACCTTAATGAACAAGTCAACCTTTTTGGATTTTCTAAATCTTAAAAATAAATGTGATTACTACCCAAAGTATAAAATGAACCCATGCTAATGTGATTTTAGTAAATGAAGTTACAAATCTAAAAATTCCAAATAATACAGATATTCCTCTTTCCTGTAAATGGAACTTAATTTTTCCTCCCATTGAATGTGGGCTGTACTTGGTGACTCCTTTTCCAGAGAATAGAACCTGGAAGAGGGAAAATGCTAACTTTGCTCTGGAGAGACCTTAATCAAACTATTGGAGTTGACAGTATTTGTGATAAATCACGTTGATATGATGAGAACACTTCATCTCTGCAATATTTCTGAAAACCCATAACCCAATTCGAGGACATTCTACCAAACTAAAATTGTCAAAAGTCATGAAAAATAAGTACAGAGAAGAGCAGAGGAGCTTAAGGAGACATAACAATACAGTGGATCCTGGACCAGAAAGAGGGCATTCATGTAAAAAAAAAAAAATCTAGCCCTGGCTGGAGTGGCTCAGTTGTTGAGCACATCCCATGCAAAGAAAGGTCAGGTACATACCCAGGTTGGGGTTTGGTCCCCAGTAGGGCGTGTGCAGGAGGCAGCCGATTGATGTTTCTCGTTTGATGTACCTCTCCCTCTCAAAAAAAAAAACAAAACATTTTTGAAATACATAAATAAGGACTGGAGTCCAGTTAGTAGGCTCTTGATTTTGACAAGTGTACATGGTAACAAGATGTTAACATTAGAGGAAACTGGATGAGTGGTATATAGAAACTCCACTTTGGGGTAAATTTAAAGTAATCCTAAAATAAACAGGGAAAAAAAGGGTGCTTTCCTACTGTCAGCTGGTTTCTGAGGCAGGATGTGGTGCACAGACCCTCAAGAGGTGGACATGCCTGGATGAAAATCCTAGTTCCTCAGCCTCGGACTCGTAACTTTCAGGCAAGTTAACTTGACCTCTCAGCCATTAGTGAAAATTCCCATGATAATGGCTGCCTCATACGGTATCACAAGAATTAAATAAGATTAAAGTATTTAGCGCAGTGCCTGGCACTGAAAAAGAAGCTGCTATTCTTATGCATGTTCAGTTCTTCTGCCAAGCAGCATGAATGACAGCTGGCTGGATCCTAGTGGAAAAATGCTGGTGGTTGCTGGAGCATTCTTTTTATTTCCTGTGATGGGACTTTGCAACTTGGCCTGCTGTTCCTTGGTAACCAGGGATGCAGTCAGCCAGGTCTTTAAAGCAGTTCCTTTCAGGGTTTTGTTTTTAAGGTGAGCTAATTTCTGCAGCTCAAATTGGGATGTAGCAGCCTATTGGCCACTGAGGCGGGCAAGGCAGAACTGAGCTGTTGGCCACCTGAGATTGCAGACCATGGAATCCCAACTTTGGTAGGTGAACCTGATGCCACTGGCTGTAACTGCAACCCAACCAGGTCCTGAGAGATGGCCCCAACTTCTGGCTCTTCCCGCTTACCTGAGCTACAACACTCTCCTAACAAGTCTCTTGGTCTCCCCTGACTCCTGCCTATCCTAGACCCCCCTGCAGCTGGGTGATCTAAAACTAATTGGATCGTATCACTCCATCGCAGCTATTTTTATCACTGCCCCACCCTATTGTCTTCACTCTAGAATCGGATCTCTTGCACAAATTGGCAGTGTTTTATCTGGCCCTACCCTACTCTTTATCCTCTTTGCCCAAACCAAGCTAGTTCTTTCACTTTTCCAGTTCTCCATGTCTTCATGATTTCTTCCTCCCAGCTTGGTTCTTAGTATCTGCTTCCCCCGCTTGGCCTCCCTGCCTTCTGCTTATTGGCTAGAATCAGTTTTTATCACTTCCAAAGTTGTCTTTTTCTGGTTGCCGCTCAAGGTGCTTCTCCACTGAATTCCCACAGCATCCATACGCCTGCATGGCACTACTGGTCACCCTCTGTCCTAATAGCCCATTTCCCTAACCTGTGAACTCTGAGAGGACAGGGAGAATGTCTTGTTTATTGTCTGCTGCCCCAGCACCAACCCAGTCTGCAAAGTTTGGGTTTGATGAATCATTGAAAGAATGGATGAATGGGCTTCCATCTTCTGTAGTTAACTAGATTGTTTGAAGTTCCTTTCTAGATACTGGATAAATTAAAACAGACGTGTTCTTGGGCTCCAAAGAAGTAAAGAAACCCCCCAAAGCATTAAAGAAATGAGGAAGAAAAGGACACCAAGATGAAATGGGTTAGGGAACAGAGAGCTATAGGCAAAGGCTGGGGTAGCCATTAGGGCAGATACAAGAATCAAGGCCAGGAGGTTAAACTTAAGCTTTGTTCCCAGCTCCAAGGTAAACAAAATCCTCAGATTTCTGGGCTAATGTCCCAGGTAGGAGTGTTCCTGGGCTCTTGGCAGAAACAAAAGCAAATCTCTAGAGAAAACCATCTACATTTGAGGTCTTGCCAGCTGTTTCTGCTTGTTCACCTTCATTGAACTTTGTGATGATGTGGCTTTCTGTCGTCCAGGAGGGTCAAAAGACCTTTGCCCAGAGGTGTGATATTCATAACACTGAGCCCACCTGATATATGTCTCTGTGTCCAGTGGTTCTCAACCTTGAGGATGCATCAGCCTCAGATTCGGTAGATATGGCACGGAGGCCTGAGGATTTGCCTTTCTAACAAGTTCCTAGGTAGTGCTGATGTCTGGTCTGGAGGCCACACTTTGAGAACCACTGGACTTGTCTGTTTAGGTCACTGCTGCATCTTGGCACTGGTAACAGTGTGTAAGTTATAGCGCTCTGTAAATATTTGTTGACTCAAATCTCAGGCATTTATTTTAATTTCTTTGAGGTAAGTACTGTTATCCACATTTTACAAAGGTGGAAAATGTCAGAGAAGTTACGTGACTTGTCCTGGGACACATAGCTAGAAACAGGCAGAGCTGAGATTCACACCTGCGTTTGTCTGTAACCACAGATTATGCCAGCAATCACTGCTCTGTCATACCTCTGACAGGTTGCATGGAATTCAGTGCAGTGAGGCTGGCAAGGGGGCGGGGGCGAAGGCGGAGGAAGAGGAGGATCTTCCCTGTCCTGTGTCTCTGCAGAGGGTTGGGCAGTAGGTGGCAGCAGAGTGCTGCTCCTGAAGCTCGCCCAGCTGCTGCAGGAGCTTGCTGCAGTCAGACCACCAGGTGGTGGCAGGTTCTGACAAAGCTCCTGGGATGGGGGAGGCATCTGTTCTGCTATCATGACCTCTGAGGGCCTCAGTTTCCCCATCTTTACAGAGAGGAAATTGTATCTCTATTATCTCCAAAGAGCCCTTGCAGCTCAAATACCATCTAAAGGAGACAGGTGGCCACTAAAATCCAAATGCCCCCAAGTCAAATATAATATTTCTCTTCTCCCCACTCGGGAAAAACAAAACGCCCCCACCACCACAACGAAAAAACACACAAAGAAAACAAACTGCACTACAAAGCCCCACCATAATAGTCCTATTTAAAATAAGTATAATGGCCCTAACCGGTTGCTCAGTGGATAGAGCTTTGGCCTGTGGACTGAAAGGTCCCAGGTTCGATTCCGGCCAAGGGCATGTACCTTGGTTGTGGGCACATCCCCAGTAGGAGGTGTGCAGGAGGCAGCTGATTGATGTTTCTCTCTCATCGATGTTTCTCTCTATCCCTCTCCCTTCCTCCCTGTAAAAAAATCAATAAAATATATTTAAAAAATAAAGTAAGTATAATGGCCTGGCCATGTGCCTGGGTTGCAGGCTGGATACCTAGTAGGGGGTGAGGAGGCAGCCCAATCAGTGATTCTCTCTCATCATTGATGTTTCTATCTCTCCCTCTCCCTCTCTGAAATCAATAAGGATATATTTTTTACAAAATAAGTATAATGGGATATCACAAACCTGAGCCACATGTGTAATTTCAAATTTTCTAGTAGCCATATTTTATTTAACCTAATATATCCACAATATTTTTATTTAAACAATCAGTATAAAAATTACTAAGATATTTTACTTTTTTTTGTACTAAATCTTTGAAGTCCAATGTGTATTTTATACTTTCAACACATCTCAATTTGAACTAGCCACGTTTTAAGGCTTCAACTGCCACATCTGGCTAGTGGCTGCAGTATTAGACAGCATAGCCCTAGAATATTAACAATTAATGGCAACCATTTATTGAGATAGGGATTGTGCTGAGTGTTTTATATTCATTTTTAATCCTCACAATACCCTGTGAAGTAGGCAAGATTATAGTCTAATTTTTAAAAAAATATATTTTATTGATTTTTTACAGAGAGGAAGGGAGAGGGATGGAGAATTAGAAACATCGATGAGAGAGAAACATCAATCAGCTGCCTCCTGCACACCTCCTACTGGGTATGTGCCCGCAACCAAGGTACATGCCCTTAACTGAAATTGAACCCGAGACCTTTTGGTCCACAGGCCCGACGCTCTATCCACTGAGCCAAAACAATTAAGGGTGATTATAGTCTAATTTTGCAGATGGGGGACACTGAGGGCTCAGGGAGACTGGGCCTTGGCCCAAATCATGAGCGACTAAGCAAGAGTCTTGGCTTTGAACTTGGCTCCATCTGCCTTGAGTCTGGGCTCTTAATCTTGACATAATCCTGCCTGGATGGTAGTTATAAGGATGTGCAAACTATGGGCCCACTGATTCAAATCCAGGGAATGCAAAAGGCTAGGAGCCAGTAAGCAGGCTTATGAGAGGGGCAGGAAGTGAGGCCTTGAAGTTTCCATTCTCCAACCCCCAGTTACATGCTTGGCATACAACCAGTGACACTGTCAAGGAGAAATCATGAACTTAGGAAAATCATGTTTGTATGATGAATAACTGAGATTGCAAAAAAAAAAAAAATTCTGGCATCAGGAGAAAATGAAAATTGCGAAATGCAGAACAATAAGAATAACCTGCAGGTGAGTGCAGAAGAAGATAGAATGCCAAGGGACAGGGCTAGGCCCAAAGTGTGGAGGCTACAGGGAGGCAAGTTGTAGCTCTACCTCAGGAAAAATACTGATAATGGAAATGTCAATAACTAAAGTGCATTAAGCACTTACCAAGCCATTGTAAGGTAGCATCTTATTTAATCCTCAATCATACTAGGATATAGGTACTGCTATTATTACCATTTTACAGATGAGGGCACTGAGGCACAGGATGCTAGTAGGTAGCAGAGTTGAGAGTCAACCAGAGCAACTTGGGCTGGAGTCCATGCTCTGGATTGCCGTGCTATCCTAGAATGGGCTGCTCACATAGGTAATGAGTTTTCTGTCTTTGGAGGTATGCAAGCAAGCCACCAGGAAATGCTCAAGGAGGGTCATTCTTGAGTAGGACAGAAGCCTGGTGAACTGATATTAAATTTGTCTGGAGAGTAATGGAGGTAGAAATTGCCCACATGAAATAAAGATTGGGAAGGAATTCCATCTGCTTTTCTAATTCATCCCCTTGGCAATGGAGGCTTCAGGAGGCGTGACCTTTTCTAAGACTGGTTCAAGCGAGTAAAGGGTCTGTGGGAGGCCGGGTGATGTGGTAACAAGGGCTCTGCAGACAGCTAAGACCTGGGTTCAAATCCTGGGTTTACCACTTACAAGCACTTAGTATTTGTACATCTCATTAGACTCACAGGGCTGTTGTGACATTGAAATGAGAAAACACAGAATAATTTATACTCAGTTAAGGAGATGTCACAGTGTTCCACAAAGGGAATGAAAGTCAGGAGCCACCCTAACCGGTTTGGCTCAGTGGATAGAGCGTCGGCCTGCAGACTGAAAGGTCCCAGGTTCTATTCCGGTCAAGGGCATGTACCTTGGTTGCGGGCACATCCCCAGTAGGGGGTGTGCAGAAGGCAGCTGATCGATGTTTCTAACTGTCTATCCCTCTTCTTTCCTCTCTGTAAAAAAAAAAAAAAGATAAGAAAAGAAAGAAAGTCAGGAGCCAAGGCCTTGGTTTAATTTGGGAAGTTTCACTTATTCCTCAAATGGGGTTGTTGGTGGCAGCATTTGGGAAATGAGCTGCCAGGCTGAGGAAGGTCTGAGTGCTGGGGAGTAGAAGAGAGATGGCAGGGAGCTGGTTTTGCTGCCTTGGAGGAGAGGCACTCCAGAGGCCACTCCTGCCTGGGGAGGAGGCTGGCTGACAGCAACCTGCTGTGGAGGGGCAGCTCTGTGGAAGCACCTGGCAGGAGCTGGGCAGGACCCCCTCCCCCTCATGCTGGCTTCACTTCTTCCCTCCCAGTCACCTCCCAACCCAAATTGCAGACCTGTTCTTGTCAAGGTCTCTCATGACTCCATGTGGCCAAGTGCATGAACACTTCGTGGTACTCATCTGCCTTGTCATCTTAGCAGTATTTGACACAGTTGACACTCCCTCCTTCACTCCTTTATTGGGATGTGTGATTGCTCTCTCTCCCTGACCCCTCCTCCCATGGTCAGGGCTGCTCTTCAATCTCTAAATATTGAGAGTCCCCAGAACTCAGCCCTAGTCCCATGGTCTTAATACCGTCTGCAGGTTGATAATTCACAAATGTATATGTTTGTTCTATAAGTTTCAGTTCAATACCTTTAACCATCCACTAGATGTCTACACGTAGGTGTCACACAGAATACAGCTAGAACTAAGCTCTAGCGCAGCCGTGGGCAAACTACGGCCCGCGGGCGGGATCCGGCCCATTTGAAATGAATAAAACTAAAAAAAAAAAAAAGACCGTACCCTTTTATGTAATGATGTTTACTTTGAATTTATATTAGTTCACACAAACACTCCATCCATGCTTTTGTTCCGGCCCTCCGGTCCAGTTTAAGAACCCATTGTGGCCCTCGAGTCAAAAAGTTTGCCCACCCCTGCTCCGTCTACCTGTTCCGGAATGCATTCTCCCCGTCTTCCCCATGTCAATGAATGCCACCATCCATTGTACATTGGTGAACTGATACAACCCGGGCACCTCACTCCCACAGCAAGTCCTGACATTTCTAACTTCAAAATAGCTATTGAATCTGCCCATGTCTCCCATCTCCACCACTACCTGAAGTCACCACCATCTCTACTACCTCAACTTCTAACTGGTTTCCTGGCTCCCACTCCTGCCCCCTTTATATCTATATGCCACACATGGTTTTAAACATAAACCAGACCCAGCCCCTCCCTGCCCGACACCCTCTATTGGCTTCCCATTGTTCTTGGAATAACACCCCAGCAGCTACGAGGCCTGCACAACTTGGGCCTGGTCTGGCCCTTCAACAACATCTGAAACCACTCTGCTTTGCTCACTACGCTAAGATGCACTGCACTTCTTTCTGTTCCTCAAATGTGCCAAGAACTTCCTGTTTCTATGAATGACATCATCTTCTCCATCACCCAAGTAGGAAAGCTCAGCAGCATCTCCCCCAACCCCCACCCCATATCTAGTCTGGCCTGAGTTGTATGGACTGTCCTGGCAGTTTTATTCTTCATCCTCTTTCTTCATGCTCCCAGCCACAACCTCCATCAGGCTACCTGTCCAGCTTGACTTCACCACAGTCTCCTGACTTGTCTTCCTGCCTCCAGGCTCAGCTGTGATCTGATCCCAGCCACAGATTAACCCCTGACCCCTACCCTAAGCCCAACCCCACTCAAAATGGTTGTCTGGTCTCCAACTGAGATCTGACTTCTGCACCACCAGAGACTGGGCTCAGTCCACGTCAGGTATCTTCCAAAGCCCCTGTATCCAGTGCCTGGCCTAGGACTGGTGCTCAATAAAGTGCTAATGAGTCATAGGGGAGGTCTCAGGTAGTCCTGCCCAGGTGCACTATCAGAGATCACATGTCCAAAGGCCATGCTATATCCTTACCTGCCAGATGGCACCTTGCCCTGGAGAAGAGTCGGGGAGTCCCAGATCCTGAATTGGTTATAGAACATCTGACTTTAGGCAAATCAAATTCTCTCCTGGCTTAATCGCCCCCCTTCAATAAGAGGGGAAGGAGCAGAGCAGCTAGTCTCTTTCTCCCAGAAACAGCTATTTTTGTTACAGTGTTTCTCTATCCAGGCTCTTCTTGGGCCTTTATAGCAGTCCCATGTGGCTGTGGGGCTTATCTGTTCCCATTATGTAGATTCTCGACATAGCTACTCGGGCCCCCCTTTAAAACTTTTAAAAATGTTTTTATTGATTTCAGAGAGGAAGGGAGAGGGAGAGAAAGATAAAACATCAATGATGAGAGAAAATTGATTGGCTGCCTCCTGCATGCCCCACACTGGGGATCAAGTCCACAACCCTAGCATGTGCCCTGATTGGGAATCGAACTGTGACCCTCCTGGTTCATGGGTCAATGCTCAACCACTGAGTCACACTGGCTGGGCAGTGGGCCCCCCTTTTAAAACACAAGTCAGATAATAGTACTTCTCTGCTCAAAGCCTTCCCATGGTTCCTGCTTCGCTCAGAGTAAAAGCCAAAGTTGTGTTGATGGCTATAGCATCTGGCCCCATACCTCACTGACCTCAGTCCACTTGCTCTTCATCTCAGTGATGCTACTCCAGCCACAATGCTTCCTTGCTGATCCTCAACCACACCAGACACATCCCCACCGTGGGAACTTTCCTCTGGTGTTCCATCTGACATGAGCTCTTCCTGCAGACATGGGCTCTTGGTCAGCTGCCTCACCTCCTTCAGGCCTGTGCTCAAATCTCACCTTGTCAGTGAGGCTCATCCCAACACCCTACAAAATACTGCAACCTGCCCCATTCTGCTGCCCTTTTTTCTATTTCATCGCTTTCTAGCAAACAATCTGGTTTACTTGTTTGTCTCCTGCTAGAATGTAAACTCCATAAGGGCAGGGATACTTGTTGCTTTGTTCATCCATATAGTCCAAGCACCTAGAACAGTATCTGGCACAAGGCAGATGTGCAGCCCCTGGATCATGGCTGAAATGTACTAGGGTCACAGAAATGATGGCTGGGTCATGTTGGGTGGCAGACAGGGTAGACATGCACTACCTCCCGCCACCTGGGGCGGCTCTCAGAGATCAAGGAGGAGAACAGGATTGGCTGGAGGTCTCAGGAGACTTTACCTCCTGGTTCACCCAGGTAAACTGGCAGGAACTCAAACCTCTGGGGCCTGGAGTGAGTGCCCAGACCAAGGCAGGACAGGTGTCACCACCTAGACTAGTTTGAGGGGGACAGTACAGGAGGACACTCCCAGGAAGGCGCAGAGGGAGAGGATGAGGCCCCTTTGGCTCTGTTGAGGAGCTCCAAATCTCTGCATATTGGCGGCAGGGTCCCAGATTCAGATTTAGCAAGTTTGCAGAAGAAATTATATCACTGAATTATCTAATATTTATTGCATACTTAGTCTCTATGTCAGGCATATGTATTCATTTATTCAATTCTCACAGCAACCCAATGACAGGTTTAATTAGTAGGCCCATTTTACAGGCAAGGAAACTGCGGCACAGAGGAGTGAATTTGCTCAAAATTACACATCTGAAAAGCGGTGGAGCTGGAATTTTTTCCTAATAAAACAAAACTTTTACTATTAGACATTTTGAAGATTACTGTACACATCATGAGCCTGTGCTGTAAAAGAGCCACTGTCCCCACAAAGGTCAGTGTAGCAGTAATGGGAACACCGTTCCTGTAGCGGGGAAATGGGATTTGTACACAACTGCCTCTCCTCTTTTCCCACCCATTTATTAAGAAAAATTGTACACACACAGAAAACTTGATGTTTATATACCTTCCACCTAGAACAACTGTTGTTAATTTTAACCACTTGAAAACAAGTTTCAAACATCATGTTATGTCGCCTCCAACTACTTCAGTTAGTCTTCAGTTCCTAAAAAAAGTATTCTCCTACCAGACTAAATTTTCATTATCACACCTAAGAGAAGCGATAGTAATTCCCAAATGTCATCTCATATTCAGTCCATATTCAAAATTCCCCAGCGTCTCAAAAATATCTTTTGTAGTGTTTTTTTTTTCAAACCAGAATCTTGTCAAGATTTACAGATTGCGTTTGATTATGTATTTTTAATCTTTTAAAATATAGAACCTTCTGCACATATCTCCCTTTTTTTATGACATTGACTCTTTGGTGGGTATAGTGGTTGTAGACGGTCCCTGGATTTGTCTGTTTCCTCACAGTGTTATTGAACTTGTTCTTTTGTCCCTGTGTTTACTGTAAACTGGAATTTAGGTCTAAAGGCAGATTCAGGTTAATGATTTTGTAGCCAAGATACTTCTCAACTGATGCTGAGTATTTTACCCGATCAGGAAGCACAATGTCAGGCTGTGCCCCACTGGCGAAGCTGAGTGTTATCACTTGGATTGACAGCAGGACTGCACCATTGCACCATTGCACAGTGGCGATCAGCAAGGACCTTTGGGATGATACTTCGGCATGTGAACATCCTGTTGCCCCCCAAACATTTGTCCCATGATTTTGGCACCGATTGGTGGTCTTAGCCTGAATTAATGATTACAGTGGGGGTTATAAATAGGTGATTTTCTAATTATATCTTTTCTTTTACATAATTTAACTTGCATTCTTCTATACAGAAGAGTTTTTCCTCATCCCCTGGGGTTGAATTATAGTTCCTTCTATAAGTCAGAGGCAGGGTAAATTATTCTAATGGATGCTGGAATTGTCCTGTATTTGACTGGCAAGTGCCCCCTTCAAGTTGGGTCTGGGGTCCTTCTTACAAATCCCAGTAGTCTCTGAACACTTTTTTGCTTTCTGGAAAAATGATATCTCCGACTCATCTGTATTCTCTCTTCCTCAGCTCTGCTATTTGCCACTGTGGAACTGGGATGTGATTCCAGGAAGTCTGCAGCAGAGCTCTTTTGTTTAACACTCACGTCTACTGCAGGGGCCAGTAGCAGCTCTGTGTGACCTTCTGTGTGACCTTGGGCCAATTCCTTTCCCCTCTCAGAGCCAGACTTTCTCTGTATGAACAACGAGGGGAGCTGAATTCTGCCTTATCCCTGTACCCCTGCTAAGGGTATGGCAGACACCAAGCCTTCCTTCTTGTCACCTCTGTCTCCTTCCCCAGTCAGGGAGTGTGGGGGGGATGGGGCTCCTCCACTGGGCAGTGGGGCCTGTCTGACAACTGAGCCTCTTACCCTCTTAGAACTTGCCCACCCTGAGAAGCTTGGTTTTGGGGCCCACCCTTCTGGCTGGAATTATCTCTCGCTTTCTGCAGGCAAGGACAGATGACTTTTGGGGTCACCTTCAGCGTTGTCCTAAAGACCGCCATTTTGTTATTGCAGTCAGCTTAGAGCCACTTGACTTTGATGCAATTTTTTCTTTATTTTAAATTGAGTTTTACTTTGTATCAACATTATAAATTTACATATTTAAAGAATCAAATATTTCTCTAAGGCTGGCTGTAAAAAATAGCAATTCCTTATCTTTCTTTTCAAAACTTTTTTAGCCAATTCTTTGGGTACTTCCATATTCTGAATAACTTTTGGTATTGTGACTTCCTGATTTTTCAGTTTTAAACATTATTTAGTTGGCTTTTCACTATGGAAGATGAATATTTAGCCCCCTTTCCTCCTCTGTCCCTCTATGTCACTCTTCCTGTCCTCCCATCTCTGTATGCCTCTGTTATATGTTTGGTTAGATCAGTATTCAGTGCTTACCATATTGTGACAATGTAAATGCTCTTCAGAGCTGAGCTACATAGTATACTGAGATAACAGTTCATCTCCTCTAACTTTGTTTTCCTAAGAGTTAAGAGTTGTTTTGGTTTTTCATTTGCTTAATTTTCTATTAAATTATCATAATTCAACCCCTTACTCTCCAAAAATTATCTATCTTACCTCTCAGTACATTCGGGCATATCAGCTCTCTATCAGTTTAACGTGTTGAGGAAATGTCTTTTAGAGTCTTCAGGCCTGATCCAATGTGGATCTGTTGCTTTACTCCTGGGATTTTCCTGTTCTGTCATCCTGGGGGTCCCCATTCCCTCTTGTGAGTTGAATTTGTTTCCCATGTCCCTCCTTCATTTTGGTTGAGCATATATCTTTCTGAAGCTGAGAAAGTAAATTTTTGATACCGAATGTCAGAAAATATCTTAACAACACCCTCACCTATTTGATATGTTGGTTTAGGAAAGATTCTAGGGTAGAAGTCATTTTCCCATAGAATGTTGAAGGCATTACTTCATTATTTCCTGGTTTCCAGTGTTGCTGTTAAAAAGTCCAAAGTCATCTGATTCCTGGTACTTAAAAAAAAAAAAAGATTCCTGGTATTTGTCTTGTTTTTTCCTTTCTAAAAGTTTGTGGAATCTTCTCTTTGTCTTTATTTTTTTCTGAAACTTAGTGAGTTTCTGATGTGCCTTAGTGAAAAATTATCTTCATACCTTGTCCTTAGCACCACCACGCCCATTCAGTTTGGAAATTTATGTCTAAGTCCTGGAAATCGTGCTGAATTACTTCACTGATGAGTTCCTCCCCCCACCCCTTGATTTTCTCTGTTCTCTATTTCTGAAACTCTGATATTTGACTGTTGGGCCTCCTGGACTGGCCTTTAGTACTCTTATCTTTTCTCTCTGATTTCTTTCTTTTTATCTTTATAGTCTACCTTCTGGAAGAGAGAAAGAGAAACAATGATGTGAGGAACATCGATTGATTGCCTCCCCGTACGTGCCCCTACTGGGGATCAAACCCAGAACCTAGGTATGTGCCCTGACTGGGAATCAAACCTGCAATCTTTTTGGTGTACGGGACAACACTCCAACCAACTGAGCCACCAGGCCAGGACTAGAGGGTTTCTTCTAACATAATCATGATCCTTGATTGTCTAAAAGCCAAGAGGAAGCTGTGACCCAAGAGTAGCACGTATCCACTGAGAGCTTCCCTGTAGGATTATAGTTGGATAATGTCAGATCTTTAGGTCATTCCTCTTGAGATGATCATGCTCCCCTGAGAAGGATTCTCCCATTTACTGTCTAGGGGAGAAGGCCTGGTTTCTGACATTCTGGGAGCTGGGTTTGGGAGCAGGCTGGGACTCTCAGCTTCAGTACCAGGCTCATGCCCTGTGCTGTGCCTGGGGATAAACTTCCAGTCTCCTCTCAGGGCAAGGGAGGGGTGCTTGGGGGAAGGACACAGGTATCCAGCTGTTTCATAAACAGACTTCTAACCAATTCTCCTCTTTTTAGCCCCATCTTTACTCCCATCCAGGTGCCTAGTACCCCAATTCCTGAGTCTCTTCTGCCACAGAAATAGGTGGCTTGTCAGCATTTCTAGCTGCAGGTTTAGGATTCAGCTTTCTGGGGTCTGCTAAGGATGTTACCTCTATACCACCTGCTTTCCAGCTTCCAGAATTCTGCTGCTGTTTTCTTATCTCCTGTTCTCTTTGTCCTTATAGATTTACATATAAAAACAAACAAAAATCCCAGAAATCTGTCATTTAGTGATAGAGGCAAAGTGAGAGAGGAAGCAAAGGCATATGTGTGTTCTAGCCATCATTACAAGAATTTTTTTAATTGAGCTGTAATTCACATATTAAAACTTAAAATTATATGTCAGTGGTTTTCTGTATATTCACAAAGTTGTGCAACCATCACCACTGATTCCAGAATATTTTCATCACCCCCAAAGGAAACCCTCTACCCATTAGCAATCATTCTCCATCCCTAGCTACCCACAGCCCCTGGTAACCACTAATTCATTTCTGTCCCTATGGATTTGCCTATTCTAGACATTTCACAAAAAAGTGGAATCACAGTATGTAGCCTTTTGTGTCTGGCTTATTTCACTTAACAGAATGTTTTCAAAATTCATTTTGTGGCACGAATCAATTTTTCATTCCTTAATAAACAACAGAGAAACAGTTGCCCTGGCTGGGTGACTCAGTTGGTTAGAGCGTCATCCCTATGAGCTTGATCCCTGGTCAGGGCACATGCAGGTATCAACCAATGAATGCATGAATGGGTGGAGCAACAAATTGATGTTTCTCTCTCTAAAATCAATAAATTAAAACATGTTTTATTGAGATATTAATTCCTGTTTATGGCTAAATAATATTCCATTGTACAGGTATACCACATTCTGTTTACCCACTCATCTGTTGATGGATATTTGAGTTATTTCACTTTTGGGCTACTATGATTTTTGGTGCTCTATTTGTGTACAAGTTTTTGTGTGGATATATGTTTTCATTTCTCTTGTGTAAATATCTAGGAGCAGAATTACTAGGTCATATGGTATCTCTGTGTTTAACTTTATGAGGAATTGGCAAATTGTTTTCCAAAGTAGCTGTACCATTCTACACTCCCATTAGCAATATATGAGGGTTCCAGTTTCTCCACACCCTGGTCAACACCTGTTTTATCTCTTTTTTGTTAGAGCCATCACAGTGGGTGTGAAATGGTGCCTCATTTTCATTTTGTTTTGCATTTCCTTCATTATTAATGACTTCGAGCATCGTTTCATATGCCTGTTGGCTATCTGTATGTCTTCTTTGGAGAAATGTATCTTCATGACCTCTGCCCATATTTTGATCCAGTTGTTGTTGTTTTTTTTGAGTTATAAGAATTCCTTATATATTTTGGATAGCAACCCTTATCAGTTATATTACTTGTGAATTCATTATAACATTCAGTAGGTTGTCTTTTCATTTTGTTGATGATTTCCTTCATTGTGCAGAAGGTTTTTAGTTTGATTTTTTGCTTATTTTTGCTTGTTTCCCTTGCTTGAGGGGACATATCCAAAAAGATATTTAAAAACTAATGTCAAATCGTTTGCTACATATGTTTTCTTCTAAGAATTTTATGGTTTCAGATCTTATATTTAAGTCTTTAATCCATTTTGAGTTTATTTTGTATATGGTGTAAGAGAGTGGTCCAATTTCCCTAAAATCACTTGTTGAAGAGAGACCGTCATCTCTCCATTGTATATTCTTGTTTCCTTTGTTGCAGATTAATTGACCATATAAGCAAGGGTCTATTTCTGGGCTCTCTATTCTGTTCCATTGATTTATGTGTCTGTTTTTGCATCAGTACCATCCCATTTTTTAATTTTCATTCTCACCCTAGGAGTGAGGATATTTTTTCCATTGATTTTTAGAGAGAGTGGAAGGGAGGGGGAGAGGGAGGAAGGGAGAGAGGGAGAGAGAGAAGAAACAGTGATATGAGAGAGACATATTGATTGGTTGTCTCCCACATGTGCCCGGACCCGGGCCAGGGATCAAATCTGCAACCCAGATGTGTACCTGACTGGGAATCAAACCCATGACCCTCAGGGCACAGGCCAGTATTGGCCAGGGCCCATTCTGTTTTGATAATTATAGATTCATAGTATAGTTTGAAATCAGGGCAGAACATATCTTAGTAAATATTTGAACAATAACACTTTCATTTCTTCAGCATTTCTTATTGTACCAGGCTCTGTGCTAAATGCTTATTTAATCTGACAACTCTGGAAGTTTAACATTATTGTTTTTACTTTACAAAGGAGAAACACAATACACAAAGGTAGAGGGACTAGCTCAAGTCACACAGCTAGGATATTTCTGATTTGGGATTAGAGCTCAGGTCTGGTTGCATCAAAGGCCATGTCTGCTCTCCCCGCCACAACCCCCCCCCCCCCATTGCCAATACATACATACTATCTCCCTTCACTGAATCTTAGACCCACAAAGTTTTTAAATTTTAAAAATGTATTAATGCTAAGTTAAAAACACACAAAAGATATGTTTAATAAAACAAACGTATATAAGCCACAGATAAGAAATAAAACCTTGCCAACACAGTTAAATCTCCCTTGGGTACCCTTTCCTGAATTTGAACCACACAGTTTGAGGCTTAGGAGGAGAAGGGAAGAGTGGTTAAAAACATGGGCTTCACCAATTCTTAGAGGCATGATCCTGGGCAAGCACATAGCCTTTCAAAGCCTCCATGTCTCTATCTGTAAATGGAGATAATAAAACAGTCCTCAAAGGGTCACTATAAAGGTTAAATGGGAACAAAGCATGTAAACCAATTAGCACAGGGCCTGGCACAAAGGTGGGCTTAGTACAGGCTGGCAAGTATTAGTACCAGAGACTTAGAACCATGGACTCAGGTTCATAAAATGCTTGAGTTAGAAGACAGCAGAGGGAACACTAAATCCAACTTTCCTCCCCTATTTTGAGATGACATTTTTGAGGCCAAAGAGATGGAGAGGGACTTGTCTAAGCTTACAGAGGGTGAGCAGCTTCTTTCTGCATCCACATAGCTATGGGTGAGAAGGGGAGACAAACAAAGGTATTTTCTGCTTCAAAATGATTTCTTGTCTAGGGAGTGAAGTTTCTCGAAACTTTCAGAGAGCCTTATGAATCCAAAGGTCTGCCCAGAAACAAGTGATGAGAGCACTGGACAGCCAATAAAAAAGCATGCTGGCCTTTCTACCTGCCTTGGAAGCTCCCCCTCCCTACCCTGCTCCATCAAAGGCAGCTTTGCCCAAGTCAGGGTATTTCCAGCTTTGTGGCTTTCACTTCCACTTCTACCAGGTGGCCTCCTGTGGACAAATCAGATTTCTCCTCAGCCCCAACTTCAAGAGGTGAGCCAGGGGTTCAGGGTCTCAGACACGCAGGCAGCAGCGGCGGCAGCAGCAGCAGCAGCAGCAGCAGCAGAGGCAGCAAGAGGCTTGGGTTAGACCAGAGGCACAACCATGGAAGACCAGCGCGACCTGATCTCCAACCATGAGCAGCTGCCCATGCTGGGCCAGCGTCCTGGAGCCCAGGAGAGGTATGTGTGAGTAGTAGGAGAGAGCACTCAAATCCTGGGCTGCACTGGGAAGGGGCACTAGACCGGAGTCCCGGGAGGCATAGAGTTAGGCTCTAACTCGAACAATGTAGGGGTGGTTTTGAGCAAGTCTCTGGCCTGCCCTGGGCTTCGGTTCTCCCTCCTGTAAAATGAGGGAGCTCCTGTAGTGCAGAGCTTTTAACTTTATGTCATGTATGTCTCTTCTGAAAATCAGAAAAGAGCTCAGGACTTTCTCCTTAGTGTTTCACACAATATCAGGGGCTTGACTGAACCCCGGAAGCTGGGCCATGAACCCTAGGTTAGAAATCTTGGACCAGATTTTAAAAGTGTTATAGATCCTAGATGGAGGGACAAAGTTTCTAAAAGATTGGTAGAGCCCGCTCATCATAGAGGAGTTCCCTCCTACTAACCGTGGATGGGCATACGTGTTTGTATCAAGAGTAGAGTAGACGGGACATCGGCCATCACAGGGGGGATTGAGAGATGTTAGAAGGAGGTTAAAAAAAGGGCAAGGGGAGCTCTGGCTAAATTTATAGAAGGTGCTGAGGGTTGATGTGGATTGTGTTCTGCCTGTGCCCCTCTCCCTTGCATCAACAGTACCCCCCCCCCCCCGCCCATCTCGCAGCCTCAAGATGGTCTCACCCATGTGTTTCTCTGAACAAAGGGTGGTGGCTAGAGTGCAATTACCAAATGTCCCCTGCTCTCCCCAATCTCCAAAAATTAATTTTTGAGTTATTGGGACTTACAGCTAGATCTGATGTCAGCTGTTGCCAGGCAGAAAGGGGTTTGAGAGAGACACTCAGAGAAGTCATGAGGATCTGTGTTCTGGGGCACAGGTAACCAGATACAGACCATTAGAGCAGTGGTCTGTGAAAAATCCTGGGGATCTTATGGCTAGGAGGGCCAGCCAACTCTCCCCTGATGGCTGGATTCTGGTCCAGGTTCTGTACTGTCACATGCGACTTGGATAAATCACTGCTTCTTTCTGGGTCTCAGTAATAATAATGACAATAGTCATGATAATAGTTCCCGTTCACTGTGTACTTGTTGCCAGTTCTCAGCCACTGCTAGTAATTATGGACACATAACTACATGCTAAACTTAACCCTAATTCTCACAGTAACCCTGATTAGGTACTTTTATTCCCATTTTTACATGAGAAAATTAAAGCTCATTTTGGTAAGCGACTTACCTCAGTTATCTTAGCTAGTGAATATTGGAGTCAGAATTTGAACCCAGGACTAATCTGGTTTCAAAGTTTGAGCTAACTACCAAATGCCCCTCTTCTAGAAGTACAGTTTGCAGAGAAGGGAGGTGGGACCTGTCTGGCTCAGGCCACCAGTGAGTTGCAGACCTAGTGTGGGCTCAAGAGGGTGCCACTCCTCCCCGCTTCTCAAATCCTTGTTTTTCCTTTTAGTTCAGTTACTGCTTCTAAAACTGGCTCAGGTCCAGACTTGAGCCAGTTTCAGACCCTTTTGTGAAGACTTCTGCCTGGCAACATCTGAATCATCATTCCTGCTAGTTCTGGTTGGCTCCTGACTTTGACCAATTACTTTATTATTATTGAAGGAGGCAGTGCAAAGGAGGAAATGCAGAGGGGTGATGAATTGGCCCTGGTCCAGAACCCAGGGGACAGGCATTCAAGATGTATAAAGAGGAAGGAAGCTAGATGTTAAAGTTAACTATTAACTCCCTTGAGAATAGCAGTGTTACCAGTGGAGTGCTATGTGCTAGCAATGGAGGTGAGAACTTTATCCTCAGGATCTTATTTAATATACCACCCTTTGAGTAGATGTTCGTACCTCAACTTAGATTATGTGGTCTCATCCTCAATATATATAACTCTCTAGATCAGTGGTTCTCAACCTTGGCTGCACATTAGAATCACCTGGGAATCTTTTAAAAATCCTGATTTCTGGGCCTCATCCTCCAGAAATTCTGTTTGTTATGGGGTGGGGCCACAACATTAGTAACAAAGAAACAGAATTTCTGGAGGATGAGGCCCAGAAATCGGGATTTGAAAAAGATTCCCAGGTGATACTAATGTGCAGCCAAGGTTGAGAACCACTGCTCTAGATTCTTAGACCTTATAGGAAACTGAGGTTCAGAGAAGGGAAGGGGCTTTTCCCGAGTTCACATGGTCAGAGGCAGAGCTGGGACTGGACTGGGTGTGGGGTTGCGGGAGTGGGCATGTAGATAATGAGCTGGAGACCGTGATTCCAGGCAAGCCTCAGACTTGGGTGGGCTTTCCACCATCCTTAGAGGCTCGGAAAGGCCAAGAATGGGATTTGTTTCCCTCCTGTCTGGTCTCCTCCTTTCCCCACACAGGGTTTTTACTTTCTCCTTCTAAAATAACAATGCCTTGGGCTTGGCCTTGCCCCAGAAAGTGCAGAGGGCTGACAAGCAGGAAGCCAGTGAAAATGAGCTGTGTCTGTGATGTCATGAGTTACTAGGCAGAAGGCTGTCCTGGAGTCTCCTAAACCTCCTTGCTGGTTGCTGGAGTAAATAGGGTACAGTCTCATCCTGACAGAGTCCAATGGGGTCCTAGCAGTGCCACCGCTGGGGTGAGGTCAGAGAAACAGGCCAGGAGCTCTCATGGTCCTGGGGCAGGATCCTTACACCCCCCCAACCCCCATACTGTAACTTACGCATGTGCCCCAAACTGCACCCAAGGCAATAGCTGCTAGGGCTCCCTGAGGTCTGAGGTCTGGCCACCTCCCCGTGCGGCTAGCCAGTCCAGAGAACATGAGAAATTCCCCCAGGTCACCCAGCTTAGGCACCATACTCCTGCAGAAATCCCTTCTGAGTGGACATTACCATTTGAAATACTTCTATGCCCTCACTCAGCTCTCCAAAAACTACCAAAGCCTAGAAATGCTGAAGTGAGAGGTACCCATGTGACAGGCCCAGAGAATGGCAGAGACTTGCTCAAAGACACAGAGTCTGGACCAGTGGGGGTGGTGCCTGGCCCAGCTCCAGCCCAACAGTCTGATGCCCCCAACCTACTCTTAAAATGGCAAGGCCTCACTTCTCTTTTTCAGGTGGGCCTGCAAGCTCTGCTGTCCATGTCCCACTTCCTTCCCTTTTCTGATTTTAATGCAGGGGCTGGGCGGGTAGGATGGTAACTCCCCGCCCCCCGCCCCCGCCTTGAGGGCAGGCCTGATTCTCAGGAGACCCCCTGGCAGAGGGAACCTAGGGGACTGAGGCTGAGAGAGGACAAGGCACTTGTCCCTGGCTCTTCCCCACTCAGCCTAGACCCAGGGGCAGCTCCAGGATTTCAACTTGGAGGGCTGGAGGGCCAGCAGTGGTTGGAAGTAGGGGCTGGGGAATGTCTTTAAGCTGTATGTCCATAGGCACTTATTCGTGTGTATGTGTATGTGTGTTGGGGTAGCTGGAGGTGGGTGGGCTGATGGAAATGGGGGGACACATTCCCCCATTCCCAGCCAGTCCTCAGGGTAGCCACCTCCATGGACTCTCCTGTGACGTATCCTCCCTCCTCCCAACAGCAAGTGCAGCCGCGGAGCCCTGTACACAGGCTTTTCTGTCCTGGTGGCTCTGCTCCTGGCTGGTCAGGCCACCACTGCCTACTTCCTGTACCAGCAGCAGGGCCGGCTGGACAAGCTGACTGTCACCTCGCAGAACCTGCAGCTGGAGAACATGCGCATGAAGCTTCCCAAGTGTGCGTGCCCCACCTCCATCCTGACACCCCCCCACCACCATTCCTCACCTCCGAGTCCCCATTCCTGCACTTGGCTGGGCCCACTGTCCTCTCTGAAGTCGAGCCCCTCCTCACCTGGGTCTGAAATCTTGGGCCCCAGATCTGAGTACCCTCTTCCCTGGGCACTGGGGCCACACTCATGCTGTACCTTCTGACTCCACAGCTGCCAAGCCTGTGGGCAAGATGCGGGTGGCCACCCCCATGCTGATGCAGGCGCTGCCCATGGATGGCCTGCTCCAGGGGGTAAGGACAACTGCAGTGCGGTGCAAGGGGACAATGTTATCTAGCCTGGATGGAGGGCAGGGGCCAAGGGATGGCAGAACAGCTGACCCAGGAAAAGCCCAGCTGAGGGAGGACAGGGCCACCTCAGGAAGGAGGAATCCCAGGGCTGGGGGCCATTCCTGACATGAGGGCCTGCTCTCTACAGTTTACAAGGTGCTGCTCATGCTCCATTGCATCTCACGGTCCCCTCCTATTCTCAAAGCCCTTATGTATGGATAATGTTGCTATCCACAAAGCCCTGGGTGGGAAAGCGTCTGCAGATCTGACCAACAGGGACATTGAGGCAGAAAGGTAACGTGACTTGCACAAGCTCTCGCATCTGGAGGTGGCAGAGATGGCCTGTGGAGCATCTGGGACTCTAGACTCTTACCCAGGCCCCAGCTACTGCCTCCATGCCAGGGCCTTCCTCTGGGGGCCAGTGCTGATAACCCCCACTCCTCCTCCCACAGCCCATGCAGAACGCCACCAAGTACGGCAACACCACAATGGACCATGTGATGCACCTGCTCCTGGTGAGTGGGACCCGGTTGGGTAGCCCTGCCTGCCCACACAAGCCCCTGGCAAGGCCACACTCCAAGACCCACACCTTGCCTGGCTCATAGTAGACATTAAATATGGGCTCACCAAGTTAGTGAAGGAATGCAAGAGCGGCCCTTAAACTTTGTATGTATTCCAGTCACGCCTTTTTTGAGTGTTTGAGATTGAGAAACCGAGGCACCCACTTTTTCCTTCTCAAGTTTTTACTGCATGTCTACTCTGTGCCAAGCACTGTGCAAGGCTCTGGGCCCACAAAGGGGAGCAATCAGACCCAGGTCCCAATCCCATGGGGATCCCAGGTTAGCATGGGAAATAGGCAAGTGACCAGGTGATGAAGGACATGCAGGGGGCTTTGTGAGGAAAGGTACAGAGGACCCAGCCTAGCTGAGGGTGGGGTCCACAAAGTCTTCCTGGAGGAGGTAGACCTGAAAGGTGAGTAGGCATCTGTAGGAGTAGAAGGATTCTGGTGTAACTGGTCCTGGAACCTGGGTCTCCCACCTTCCAGCCTTGGGGTCTTGTACCTGTGCAGCTAGACTGCCTTTACTGTCTCCCCTCCCCCCAGCTCCATCGTGGCTGCGGTCCAGAGTCCAAGCTTGCTGCAGCTTGGGTCCACCCCTCGGAATGGAAGACCAGGGGAACATGGGTTGCACATTTCACCTTACCGGCCAGGGAGTTTTTAACCTTCCTTCCTGCCTGCTACCTTGCAGAAGGCTGACCCCCTGAAGGTGTACCCACAGATGAAAGGGAGTTTCCCAGAGAACCTGAAACACCTTAAGAAGACCATGGAGGGCCTGGACTGGAAGGTCAGCAGGCTTCCCTGCACTGGCGCCCTCTCTCCTAGGGCGGGGCTGGGGAGGCCATTCTCAGGAAACTGGAGGCGGCTTATCACAACTTAGAAAGCCACCAACACGGGAAAGCACTTGGAGTTGAGTAACCAACTTGACCAAGCCCTCTGGCTCTCTCAGGGGGAACCAGGATGCAGCTGGACCATGGGGTGCAGGGGCCCTGCCTGGCCCTCCATGTCTCTGCCCTGAGGGGCAAAGCCAGGCAGGGTTGGAGGGCTACTGAGCCTGACCCTCTGCCTCTGTCCCCTTTAGATCTTTGAGAGCTGGATGCATCAGTGGCTCTTGTTTGAAATGAGCAAGAATTCGCTGGGGGAGAAGCTCACTGAAGGTTCACCAAAAGGTACAGGGAGTTGGGAGCCTTGGGGTGTTGGGTTCCTGAGACCCCTCTCAGGGCTCTCCCAGAGCCACAGAAGTTAGAGCCTAGAGCGCTCCCTGATGCGACTGGATCTCCCAGCCTCTCAACTGTCACTCCTGTCTCTCCTGCCTGTTCCTCTGGGCTTGGCTGCCCCCCTGGCCCACATCCTGATCTGAGGGCTCACAGAGTACATCTTGCTTGTGGAGGATGGCACTGGGCAAGTGGGCCTGGAGCAGAACCACCTGAAACATCCCAGGAGTCATTTCAATGACCTTCCCACCCCTCAGAGGGACCTCCCTGAGGTCACACAGACAGCGGATGCCAGACAAGAGAACCTTTTTCCCCTTATGGACAATGTACACCAGGATTTTCAGCTCTAAAGCCTTGAAGAATGTCATGTTTAATCCTGGTCATAATCTGTCATGCAGCGTTGAGCATTTCTTCCCTCTGGGCATCAGTTTAGGAAGTAGAAAATCAGGGGTCCACCTGTGTGGGCCTCAGATTTTTTCATCACACTCATAGAAGGCACTGGATGCTATCTCGACCAACTCCCAGCTTATGTTTGAATCCCTTCTACAAATTCCACAAACAAACCCCCATCTCTACTTGGATACCCCCAGTAACAGAAGCTCAGACTTACCAAGGTGTCCATTGCTTTTCCTTAGAAATCAGAATCATGGGTGAAATTCCAAGCTTTAATAGGCATGGAGTGTTGGAAGAAATCATCAAATTTTAAAATGAATTAGCCACACAGCAATTCACTTCCTCTTTGATTTTGGACTTTGTTGGTCCAGTCCTCAGTTTTCCCATCTGTGCAATGGGTAGAGCAAGTACAGCCACTTGGGCAGAAGGCATTAGGCCCACAGCAGTGGTATGTGGATCTCTGTTCTACTGAGACCTTGGCTCAGAGTCTGCTCACTCACTGTCTTCACCATGCCTGTCGCTTCAGTACTGACCAAATGCCTGGAAGAGGCCAGCCGCATCCCCGCCATCCACCCGGGCAGGTTCAAGCCCCAGTGCGACGAGAACGGCAACTATATGCCGCTCCAGTGCTTTGGGAGCATCGGCTACTGCTGGTGCGTCTTCCCCAACGGCACCGAGGTCCCCCACACCAGAAGCCGTGGGCGCCATAACTGCAGTGGTAAGCAGTGGCCACTGTGCCAAGGAGTGTCAAAGGAGCAGGAAGGACCAGGAAGGCTGAGGGCCAAAGGCCCCTCCTGGCACACATGTGGCCAGGACACTCGAGGTGTAAGCTCCCGGGGGGCAGCCACTCAGCCATGCATCCACCGCTTTGTCCATCTCCATCCCTGTGCGTTCCTCATCTGTTCGTCCATCTATCATTTCTCTCCTTACTTACACACTCATCTACTTACTCATTCATCTGATCCTTTCATTGACTCTTACCCACCCGTGCACTATCCACTGTGCATCCAGAACTCCTACAGACCCACCTATTCCATCTCATCACCCCCTTCCTGGCCTTTCCCTCAATTCCCCAACTACACTTCACTGCCGCCATCCAGCACGCATCCTTCTAGGCAGCACCTGCTCTCCCAGGATCGGCCTGTGCCCAGGTTGGGAAGAAATAATCCCAGGCCCCTCACCAGTGGGTACAGTAGCTGGACTTCACATAACAAATGGCCTTGCTGCTCCTTTGCAGAACCACTGGACATGGAGGATCTGTCATCTGGGCTGGGTGTGACCAAGCAGGATCTGGTCCAAGGTAAGGGCCCCTCCAGAGGGGACCCAGTCCCCAGTTGGGCCAACTCCCTCATGGGTGGATGCCCAGCACAGCATGATCCTGGTCCATTCTCCAGGACCCTCCCTGAGATGTCTACTTCAGAGATGAGGAACAGTGCTGTGGGTGTCTATATCATAGTTAGTACTTGTACCTGAGCAGGGGGCACTGGAGAGTCCTCAATTGCTGAGGCCCCTGGATCCTGGGAAGGGGCAGGGACAATGGTGACTCCAAGCCTAACCTGCTGCTTATCTCTCTAGCCACCATGTGAGAACAGCAATTGAAGACACCAGCACCCAGTCAGCCCTGCATGGCCACAGCTTCCTTGCTCTCTTCCGTCCCCCAAACCTAGCCACATACTCCTCCCCCTTACATGCCCTGCTCCCGCCGTCTCCCCCCCTGCACCTCATTTTGTGAGACTGGCACCTGGTTCTCCACCATCCTTGGGCAGAAATCACATCAGAACAGCAGACTAACAATCCAGGAGGGCCCTGCTGCCCAAGCCCCCATCCATCAGCAGACACACAAAGCCCAAGGAGCTGGACCATGAGCTAGGCTGACCCCCATTTCTGACACCACAGCAGTTTCCAACATGGAGCCCCCAGACCTAGACCCATGGACAAGGAGAGAAGGTGCAGGAGAGGGGACGACACTTCTCCCCTCTGGCTTTCCAGCCTGTGTAACTGGGGCATAAACCACCCTCTCCCTCTCCCCAGAACCAGCCTCTCCACCACAGCCCCTCCTCACCCCGCCAAAGCCCAGTTCCCTCCGCGCAGCAAGCTTGCCATTAGCCCTTAGCAACATGGCTTCTAATAAAAGGTAGTAAGTAGAACACTCGGTTCCTGGCTGTTCTGTTGGGATCTGGTTCATTGGCTGAAGATCTTGAATCCAATGGTCTGGGTGGGAGGAAGCAACCTGGGGAGCCCAAACACAGAGGCCTGTGGGGCCAGGCAGGACACAGACACACTTGGTTTCCATGTTTAAAAATATATTTTACTGATTTTTTACAGAGAGGAAGGGAGAGGGATAGAGAGTTAGAAACATCGATGAGGGAGAAACATCGATCAGCTGCCTCCTACACACCCCCTACTGGGGATGTGCCCGCAACCAAGGTACATGCCCTTGACCGGAATCAAACCTGGGACCCTTCAGTCCGCAGGCTGACGCTCTATCCACTGAGCCAAACTGGTTAGGGCTTGGCTTCCATGTTTAACCAGAGGAATACTCTGCTTCAAACATAGCTCCTCTCGGTCCCGCTTCCTCTTCCTTATCATTGCTACACTAAGAAGTCAAATGGCAACAACACTAGGACCCAGCAGCCGGTTGTTGCCAGAAGGGAGCAGGAGCCCCCCATTACCAAATTTCTTTACTTTCGAGAGGAGGCCAAAACCAAAATGTTCTGGGTAAAGTCTCCATTTCAACGAAGCCCACCAGGACTTCTAGACCAACACACTTAATGGGGAGTGAGAAGCTTTGAGGGCCTAAGGGCCCCCAGGAAAGGGTATAGATCAGTGATGGCGAACCTTTTGAGCTCGGCGTGTGATAAACCCTAACTTAACTCTGGTGCTGTGTCACATATAGAAATTTTTTGATCTTTGCAACCATAGTAAAACAAAGATTTACATTTTTGATATTTATTTTATATATTTAAATGCCATTTAACAAAGAAAAATCAACCAAAAAAATGAGTTCGCGTGTCACCTCTGACACACGTCATAGGCTCGCCATCACTGGTATAGATGGATGCTAACCTCAGTCTCCAAGACCTCCCCAGCACAGTGCTGACTATTTCTGCCCGGCCCCTGCTGTCTTTGGCAGGAGGCGAAAACCACTGAAGGAAAATCTCCCAGCCCCACATGTTCACTGCCCTGGGCCCTGGGAAGGGGCCTTTGCACTGCTGGCCATCAAGTTCTGGAGACCCTGACATGTCTTTTGAGTTTATCTACTCCTTGCCTTCCTTATTTCGGAACCTTTGTTACCTGGATACAAGGGCAACTCAGTCCTAACTGGTTTTCTGTTCCTACTGTGCCCGCCACAGCCATTCTCCACCAGGTACCTCGAAAGGGCCTGCCCACAACTCCAGTCCTAAGTGAACTTCAAAAGGTGGCTTAGAAAGCCCCCCTTCCATTTCTTGCCTTCTGGGTATTTGTCTGGTCTACCCGAGCACCTGGCAACCAACCATGGCCATGCTTGCGCGCCCTCTTAGCTATGCCACCTCCTCCAGGAAGCCCCCCCACCAGTTTAGTACCAGGTACTTAACTGAGGCAAACGGTCCCACTCAGCACAGCATCCCAGAACCTTGACATGTAGTCAAGAACAAATCCTGAGCAATGGTTTGTTCACCTCCAAGTGTCAGCCAGACTCCCAAGAATAAGTCAATTGTAAAATGTTTGCCCCAGGTGCACTGCAACTTGCACCTTTCCTTCAAGTCTTTTATTTTCTGAGTTCTTAGAAAAACACGAATCAGGAAAAAACTGACAAAAGGAGGACAAACCCTCAGTATTAGCCAGGGGCCAGGGCCGAGGGAGGAGTGGGAGGCTGGGCCTCACTGGGTCTGCAGGGTAAAGGGGTGGAAGGTCCTGAGGCCTCTGGGCATGTTGGGTCTTGAGGAGGGAGGGGCATGTCACTTAAAAATATATATATATGTATATATATACTGTACACATCTATATGAAGTGTCCTGTGTCAGGACGGAAGTCAGGCGCGGGGTCAGCGACTGGAGGTCTCGGAACTGGGCACACTCCCTCCTCCTCCTTGGACCAACCTCTGCAGGGCTTGTGGGCTGGGCCAGCACCGACTCTGTGGCTGGCCATCTTCTTCTGGGGAGGGAGGGGAAATGCAGGCACTTAACCCCTTCCCCACCACCCGGGAAGCACAGGCCCATCGAATGGCTCCTCTCAGGGAAACTACCTTCTTTCCCATGAGCAAATGCCCTCAAATTAATGATTACAAGGAAAAGGAAGTGGACTGCAGGGAGGGAGAGAGGAGCTCAAGCCTTACCCTCATCCACAAAGAGGCGCCATCCCAGTGCCCATCTCCTAGGGCATGTGCAGTGTCTGCACCCAGGGAGCACCAGGTGCCGGCCACTGACTGTGAGTGAAAGAATCTCTTTCTCCACCCTTTCCTGTGGGGCCCACCTCCCAGGTCCTGCCTGGCTCCTGGGGACCACGGCAATGCTGGAGCTCCCCTCACTCTAGCCCCCATCCCCCATCCCCCCGCCCTCTCCAGGGATCAGATGCTCAGCAAGGGTCCCCGGGCCAGGAAGTGTACCTGCTGTCTTGTGCTCCTCAGACAGGCTGCTGCTCTGTCTTCTTCTGTGAGAAGAGAAGGTGAGAGACTCCTGTACCTGACGGCCTCCTCACCCATGCTGCCCCCACCAGGAGGGCATGAGGGCTGCCTCCCGAGGATCTGAGGCCTCCCCACCTACCCCCCAGAACCGATGCCGGGTGCACAGGGATTCCCGAGAACAGGGACGGTGCCCCACACACTCTCAAGGAAGGAGCCCAGAACTGTGCGGCACAGATGTTCAGCTTCCCTGAACACAGCCAAGGCCTGGGGGCCAGTGAGAGCATCTGTACAGGTGCTGAGTCCCCACACCCCCAGCCTTCAGGTGAGCAGCCTTGATCACCCATGAAGCAGACGTGTGAGTGTTTCTGTGGAGGGGTCCCTGTCAGCTGGGGCACCACCTCCCAGAAAACGCTTCCTCTCCTACCTGGGACCTGTAACAGCCTCCCTGTGCCCTGGGGCTTCCTCCCTTCACCTGCCACAGGACATCCTTCTACCTCAGACAGGGCAGAGGGTCACTTCCATGACTTCCACACAGACCTGTCCCTCCTCGGGGGGGCTTTACTCTAGAGTCACAACTCACCCCTGCATACTCCCCGCCCATGGAGATGGGCAGGACCCTGGTCTAGCTCCCACCCTGTCACCTGCCATGCACAGGATGGGGCTCATCACATTGCCCCTGGGGACGAGGTTAGGTCCCTTTTCTGGCCTGAAACCCCCAGGAACTCACTCTACCTTTTTCTTCTTTTTCTTCTGTATTTGTGAGTCAGGGTCTTTGGTTGAGGCCTTTTTGGCTTTCTTCTTCTTTTCCTTTTTTTCCTTGTCTTTTTTTTCTAAGGGAAGAAAGTAAACTTCCTAAATAACAGATGTTAAATTTAAGTGTTGGGACCAATGGCGGGAGACACGAAGGGCAGGTCTCCAGGGATCCTAGGAGCCCCTCCTCCTGCAGTTGGGTCTCCAGCTCTCCCCACACCCTGGGGAACCATGAAAACAGGCCCTCAGGCCTATGACCACCTGCCCCGGCCTCATAATTTCTGCCCCACCTATGGAACACCTGGAGTATTACTACTTTTCTTTAACTCACTTTACACATTTATTTAAGACTAAAGGCTTGAAGCATGAAATTCGTGCAAGAGTAGGCCTTCCTTCCCCCCACTGCCGGCACCAGCTTCCCTTGTCCGGAAGGACATCTGGTCTAATTAGCATATTGCACTTTTATTATTATAGACTAGAGGCCCAGTGCACGAAATTCATGCATGGGGGGCAGGGGTTGTGTCCCTCAGCCCAGCCTGCACCCTCTCCAATCTGGGACATCCCCCTCCCAATCGCCCCTAACTGCTCCCCCTGTTGGTCTGATCTCCCCTAACTGCCTTTGCCTCAGCCCCCGCCACCATGGCTGTGTCCAGAAGGACGTCAGGTCTATCTGGTCTAATTAGCATATTACCCTTTTATTAGTATAGATACTCTCTATGGAAAATGGGAATGCAGTATCACCTATTACACAGGGTTAAATGAGGTCCCGCCACATGCGGTCTGGCACAGAGCTCACAGGGAGCTGTGGTCTAGGAGCGTGGACCTGAGAAGCCTGAAGCTGAAGGTGCACTGAGCACTGTGGGGAGCAGGCCCCGCCCTGGAGTGCTGGGTCTCCCTGCCAGTGGGCCCAGGTGCTCCGGGGTCACTCTGGCTTTGTCAATAGCTGCCCCCATGACCCTGGACAATCTTCAACCTCCCCCTTCTGTGCTGGCTGAGGGCCCGTCCCGCCCGTGTGGTGACCAACAGCCCTCAGCACAGGGCTGGGCAAGCGCGATCCAGGCTGTGGACAGGCACTTACTCTTGTCAGATTTTTTTTTCTCCTTGTTCTTTGGGTTGGCTTGGCCTCCACCCTCAACCATCACCATCTCTGGCTCCCCTTCTGGCTTGTCCTTCTTCTTGCTGCCACCACTTGCTGTGTCTTTCTTAGATTTCCCCTGGGTAGTACTGGGGGCCTTTTCTGAGGAATCAGTACCCTCCCCGCCTCCCCCAGCCGCCAGCTTCTTCTTCTTCTTGCTCTTGGGGGCCCTGGCCGCTGCCTGCTCTCCCGACAGCTTCCGCTTGTGGCTCTTCTTGCTGCCCTCCTTGGCGGCGCCCGTGGCCTTCTTCCTCTCCTGCTCCAGCAGCTCCGCCAGGACCTTCACCACCGAGGCCTGGACCTGGGCCTCGCTCAGGGGCCAGGGCTCACTCAGGAGCCGCCGGGCGATGTCGCTGTGCAGGGCCAGCGTCGAGGCTTCGGGGCTCCCGGCCCCCTTCCCGGGCTTCTGAGGTGTGGTGCTGGCCTCTCTTCTGCCTGTGGGGAGAGGGCGTGTGACATGGAGCTGCGGGACCGGGAAACAGTCCTCTCACCGTACCAGAGCCAGGGTGGTCCGAGGTCATTCTGGCCACACCTTCCTCCCACCTTCGACCTTTGAGCTCTTTTCTGTCTCCTCACACTGAAATCTCAAGTTCAGGCTGGGAACTGACCAGGACTCCAGAATGTTAGTGAAAGGCCTGGAATCTATCAACACAATGAAGGTCAGACAGGAGTCCAGAGCCCGGAGGCAGGAGACTGGGCTCTGGGTCTGCCTCCCACTGACTGGCTGTGTGGCCCTGCTCTTCCCACAGTCTGTTTCCGTGTTTGCAAAATGAGGGGTTGGGTGAACAGCGAGGTCCCCGTATTCTGAACTGTAGATCCACATAAATTCGACGGCTGTGCACCTGTTCAGCTCACACCCCTCTATTCACAGGGGCACACCCCTTGCCTGCCCAGGACCCTGTGGTGTGCACACGTGGTGTTGATCAGCAGGTTGACCGGCTGCCAGTGACTTCTGGAGCAGCCTTTGTTTAGAATTTCCAATGCCTCTGCTCTCCTTTGATAACTGTGCTGACATGTGTGAAAATGAAAACCTCCATAGCCCCTCTAAAATGCCGGGCGTCCCCAGAGAGATCGCTGAGGAAGAAAGTGAGCAACAGCTGCTCTGCTCCCCGGCACCAGTCTGTGGGACACCAGCACTGCCCCCGCACTACCCCTCCCCCCCTACTTCCCAGGTGACTGGCAGGTCTGGACTTGGTTCTGGTTCCGGGCCTCAGAGGTGCTCAGTGGCTGGGCTGCTCCCTGTGGCGTGCAGTGGGGCCTGAAGCAGCTCTTGGTCCAGAGCATTGCACCAGCCAAGTGTCCCAGGACAGACAGAGGCCCAGTTCAGTCCTCTGGTGCTTAGCAAGGGCACGAGTCGGGTAGAGGGGAAACTGAGGAGGGCGCAGTGGGCCGTGAACCTCCTCCCCCACAGCCTACTTCCCGGCTCTCTGTTTACAAACACCCAGAACATCGAGGCTGGGGACCCTGTGAGCTGTCCCAGGTGCGCCCACCTGAGATTCCTGTCCCTCGGCTCTGGCAGAGTCGGGGGTGGCACGTGACTACTTTCTATGTGTGCCACACCTTGACACCGACTGGATGCATCGACCCTCCCCGTGTGGTTGGTTAGGACAGAGGCCCAGCAGGGCCAGGGGCTCGTCTGAGGCTTTAGAGTCAGCCCACTGCCCGGGGTCTTCGCCATGTGCTAGAGATTTCCCAAATGCGGCTCTGCCTGTCCTTTGGGCTCCCAGACTCCCTAGACCCCACACCATGAGCCATTTGTTAGGAAGAAAAGTCAACAGGGTTGGCCACAGAGAACCCAGTCCTATACTCCACCAGCCAAGGTGCACTTCCTCTACGACGGGTGGCCTGCCAGGTGCACCAGCAGCCACAGGGGTGATGACCCAACGTCCAGGCTGCCCTGGACCAGAGGAGCCAGGCACCTGGGCATGGCCCTACACTTCAATGAGCACCAGGCCTGGAGAGACAGGATCACGCTGGTGAGACTGTTTCTGAGGGAGGGAAAGGAGGCCATTGCCTGCCCCTCCCTGTCCTGCTGCCCTGGACTCACCTGTTTTAGGGGATGTGGTGCCGGGTGCTTGTTGGGGCTCCACTTTCCGCTTGCCGTCCAGGGCATCTTGGGTGGCCGAAGCAGAGGAAACCAAGGGGTTGGGGTCTGGTTTGGGAGTGGCCTTTGCAGCCTGGGAATTGGCTGAAGTCAGCCCAAGGGGCACATGACCTGAGAGGAGAGACTGAAGAAGCCCAGTGTGAAAGGGGCTGGGACCCCATCTCAGCCCCGGGAGCAGGGCCTGCTGGGAAGGACCCAGCCCACGGACCCCATCTCAGCCCCGGGAGCAGGGCCTGCTGGGAAGGAACCAGCCCAGGGACCCCCAAGATTGGGTCAGCCCTACTGGGCTGGTGGTGGGGACGTCAGCCCTTTGTGCATACTTCCTTTGCTATTTTAATTAATACATATCTTAAGCAGGCACATTTAAAAAGGAAAATTCTTATTACTAATGCAAATGGAAAATCACTAGCACCTGCCATGTGCAGATGATAACCTTAAAATAATCCCATCTGTTAAAGATCGTTTTTATCTGGGAATCACCTAACATCAAGGTGAGCCCTTTCTATAGACTCCAAGTCAGCTCCTCAGCCTTCATGCTGATATGGGCTTTGGGGGAAACATCCTGGCTCCACAGCAGGGCCCTGCCCAGGGTCCTTGTGAAGAGGAGGGCCCAGCCCTCTGACCTGGGGCTCCTGGCCTAGGACCCCGATGTTGCCAGCCCCCCTGCTGTTACCTGGGAAGGCTCTACCACCTCATCCTCGCTGGACTCTGCTGGGGTTTCCTCCACCAAGGTCTCATTCCCAGAGGGCACTGGGCCTATGGAGAAGTATAGGTATCCTGTTGGGAGCCTCAGGTACGCCCCCTGCCAGCTGGGCAGGGCAGAGCCTTTCAGGGAGGCACCTGGGATGGCCGGGTCCCCGCCTCACTCTGCCATCTGTGGTCATGGCATTCCAGGCGAGACACCTGAATGCTAAGCGTTTCCATTCTAGTCGCCGACGCCCGCACGCTGCTCTGCTGCTCGGCTGGCCTTGGGATTATGGTGGGGTCAGTTATGGGAGCCTGATTCCAAAAAGTCGGGAGTGATCAAACAGCAGCATCAGGGGCCTTTGACAGAGTTTGGACCAACTTCCTCAAGGGGCTGTACAGAAGGGGAAACTGAGCCCAGCGTGGGACGACTAGGCCAAGGTGGCAGAACCAGTGGAGATAGAGCCACGGCTTGAGCCTCGGGCTCCACCAAGCTACCTCTCCCCTCCTCCAGGCCCACCCAGCTTTAGCCTCCCCGATCCTCACCCAGCCTGTGGGGCAGCGGGGCCGCCTGGGGCCTCTTCGCATCCTCCTCGCTCCCCGAAGAGCTGCTGCTGCTGTCGCTATCATCTGAGGTCCCAGAGGCCTTGGCTTTGGGGTGTCCCAAGGGAGGGACTGTGGCCCGCCGGACTGCAGGAACCTTGGGCTTTCTGGGCTTGTTGGTCACTCCTGCTTTCACGGGGGTGCTCTGGGGACTCGCCACAGGGAGTGAGCCTAGGGCACCGTCAATCTAATTTGATGAAAGGAGAAAGTGGGAGGAAAGTTAGGGGAAATGAGATCTGATCTTACTGCGCACCTCAGCTAAGAGCCAGGCACCATGCTGGTTGCTTCGCACAGGCCTCATTCCATCCTCCCACAGCTCTCAGCCAGGCGGCCCTGGCCTGGTAGGCAAGCGAGCATGTGCTCAGGTCACAGGGCCGGTGGGTGATGATGCTGGGACTTGAGTCTCTGCCTGGGCCTCCCTTCTACCCTCTGTGGTCTTTGATTACTGTCCGCTCCAGGGTAGGGCCTGGACCCCTGGGGGTTCCCCAGCTCACCCCACTTGAAGACAGGGTTCTGGCAGCAGGAGGCTGGGCCTCACTGGCTTTCTGGGCAAGGACCTTCAGGGCGGCCTGGGTCAGCGGGAGGTTAGCCAGGTTCCTCTTTGTCACCTGTGGACAGCCAAAGGCAGCCCTGAGACCCCTGGGTTCTCAGGCGTCACCTCTGCCATGCCCTGAGCAGACCCCATCTTGCTAGGGTGGGAGGAGACCTGTATCTGCAAGGAGCCATGGGACTGGAGTAGGGACTGAGGGGTGGTCCAAGGGACCGTGCCACTGCCTGGGCAGGAAATGGGTTATGAGCTAATCACATCGTTCTCAGAGGGTCCAAGAACACTCGCAGCCCCCACCAGTCAATCTGAGCTCCACTGGGACAAGTCTCTAGTCTGGTGGCTGGAACTGCCTCCCCAACAGTCTCCCTCAGGCCACTCCTGCTTTCCACACCCACCAGCAATAGGGAGAGAGAACTAAGAGAACTGGGGGTGACTTCTCCGCGCCATGCAGCCCTCACTTCACACGACTTCCTCAGCTCCGACCTCCATGCACTTCCCCAGAGGGTCCCTGCAGCTGGGTTTCCCTGCCTGGAGTGGACCCCAGCTCGCTGGCCTGGCTGCTCCTCCTGCTTCCACATCACCTCCTTGGGGAGGCCATCCCTGCCCATCCTTTCTAAAGCAGCTCACCCCATTATTCTCGTCACTATTGTTTCCTGCGAAGCACCCACCAGTTCGTGAGTACTCTATTTTTGGTTTCCTTTGTTAGTGGATGCCACCCCACTCACTTGGGAACTCCCCAGGGCAGGCACCTCTTGTTCCTGCTGCATCCCCCCTGCCTGGAAGACAGATACTCAGCACCATCTGCTGGTCAAATGGCCAAATGGATGCAGTGACCACGGCCCAGACACCTGTCGAGCTGTGATGAGCCCTCTGAGCTGGGGGTCCCAACTCCTGCTCCGGCCTCCCCCACCTCTCAGAAAGGAAGAGTGAGGAAACGGAAAAACCAACGGGTATGGCCCACAGAGCAATGCCTGGGAGCCAGGAGACCTGGGCTCTGGCCCTGCCCCATCACCAGAACAGTGAGCATTAGCTCCACCTTAGATCTAGGCAAGGACCAAACAAAAACACACTGAAACGGTGGAGGCTGGGAAGTTAAAGTCACTAGCACGCCCACTGAAAGAGGCGACTTTTGTTCACAGCATCTCAAAACTGGGAGAAAAAAACAGAACGAGCTGACAGGACCTCTCGGGGCAGCAGTGCTCTGCCTGGTGCCACATTCCAAGATTACTTCTCCTGACCACCCCCAGGTGCCCGGGAGCTCGGATGGGTGTAGCCAGAGGCCAGGAACGCGCTGGCTGCGAGGAGCAGCTACTCCTGGCGGTGGGGGTGGGTGAGAGCACCTGCAGCCCTGCTAGCAGCATGTGTGGGTACGTGGGGGGAGGGCAGGGAGCCCCCCACCCTGCTGGTCTGCAAGGCCTCCCTTGTCTGCCACATACCTGAGTGGCAGGTGCCTCCTGCTTCTTGCCCTTTGTCACCCGACTGGACACCTCACTGCTGCTGGCCCCAAGGGCTGTCCTTGGATGGGCCGTGGGCATGATCACTGCGTTGGTTCTAATGGCTGGAATGGAGGGGAATGGAGTGCACGTTAGGTCACAGAAGCCCCATGGCCTCCCCAGCTGTGGCTGTGGCAACACCCAGTTCATCAGCCCTTCCCGGGGACCAGGTGTGGTGCCCAGGGCTTATGCAGCAGGGGCCTGTGCCATGCCTTCCCCAAGACCTCTAGGCAGGAACTGTCCCGCTGTCCATGCTCCAAGGCTCTGGAGGTCACGTGGCTGCTGGGACAGTGACCCTGGCTCTCCCCAGCCCCTCCCCACACTCCAGTTCTTGTGATGTCCCCCCAGCCGGCCGGCTGCCAAACGAGACTCTCCGTGTATTTAACACAGTCTCATGAAAACCACCGTGGTCACCCGCAAAGGCTCCAGTACACGACGCTCGCTGTAGCACTACGTATAAACGCCTCAATGGCACCAACCAAAGCCCTGGCTTCCTCCAACGTGGCACTGGCTCAATAAACTATGGCATGCCACCCGAAGGACCGCTTTGTAGCCAGAGGGAATCACGCTGTAAATGTGTAATGCCACAATATTGTCAATTAAAGATTACCGAGCATACGTACAGCATGGTCTCACTAAAACACACAGGTATAGCTTAGGTTTTTGCCAATTTAACAGCTGTAAAATGTTAACAGTAATTATTCCAGGCAGTGGGATTATGTATAGGTAAGTTTTTCCTTTGGTGCTAGTCTGTATTTCTTAATTAGCCTCCCAAAATTAGGCATTAATATCCTCATTAAAAAACATCATAAAAACATTTATTAACCATTTTCGTGCTATCACTGGTAGAGCATAGGTTGCAAACATCAAAGAAATCCCAGATGTGGTCCTGTCTCCCACTGACAGATGGAATCTTCCCTGCAATGTCTGTTTAGGGATCACCTAACCCCCTTTACATGCCACCAGGAACGGGAGGCTCACTACCTCTCGTAGCCCTTTTCATGTTCAGGCAGTCAGCTGTGACAAAGCTCTTCCTTAGACTATGGAGAAACCTGGTCCCTGCTGCCCGTAGCCTCTGGCCTGGGTTCTAGCCTTGGAGCCGGTACAGTGAAGCCCTGGCAAATCTTCCTCCTGAGCAGTCCCTCATCGTGGTGAGCCAAGGCAGTGCTCACCGACCTGCTTGCCCTGAGGCCCTCCTGACCAACAACGTGCTCTGTGGCCCTGCCAGCATCTGCTCCCCTCTGGGCGTGTGCGGGCAGCCGCTGGCAGCTGAGCCCGGCCCGGCCGTTGCAGCAGGGGATTCGGCCCTTGGTGGCGGGCCATGCTCACCGGGAGTCAAGCACTGCGTAGCGGGGATCACATCCTCATCCTCGCTCTCGGACGAGGAGCTCCTGGCCTTCCTTGGGGCACTTGCAGCCTGGGTGGGCACAGGGGTAGCAGCCTGACCAGCTGGACTACGATTAGGGTCGACAAAAATCAGAGGGGTTTTAATCACCTTAAAAAACAAAAACAAGAACATCCCCCCAGTGATTAAAGGCTGGGCCAGGGGGAGAGAAAGATGGGGCGGGGAAGGGTTTGACAAGGCAAGGGGGTCCTGAGAGCTCAGGGCAGCCAGACAGGGGCTGTTCCCCCGGGCACTCGCAGCTCCCTGAGCCCGCGCACCTGCTAAGACCCAGCACAGCACCTCACAGCTCACAGGAGCCCCTCCAACCCTCACAACGAACCCCTGAGGTCAGTAAGATTAGCTCCGCAAGTCCTGAGGGGAAGAGAGTTGCCTGCTGAACAGACACAATATACATCCACCTGGGGAGTGGCTCAGTCTGCTGGTCCCACCCACATGTGGATGCAGCCGCTGAGATGGGACCAGGACGCAGCAACCCAGCTCCATCGCCCAGCAGTTTCAACAAATATACTGCACAGGGGAAGACCACCAGGTGACACGGAGAAGACCACACGAGGGAGTGCCCTCATCTGGACCCACAACATGAAAAGTATCGGTCATGAGACACGTGGGAAACAGGGGCGCGATGGGCAGGTTCCTTTCCAGGTGCGACATTACATGGTGGTTGTGCCTTAAAGGATCAACTACGTGGAGGGTTTGGATGAAACGGGCTGGGAGGGTATGTGCGGGTTCTTCGTGTTGGTCTATCTGTGGGTGCGCTTTCCATTTTCCAGTTAAGACATTCAAAGAAAAAACAGCAGCAGCTGCGCCTGCTCCCTGTGGACTAGCCTGGGACGCAGCGCTGGTGACTGTGACCACCGCAGGCTGCACCGGCAGCCCCGAGCCGGGGAGTGGGGAGCCTGCTTCCCATTCCCGAGATCAGGTCTGGCCCGAGTTCTGCTTTCTCTCTGGCCAGGGGGGAGACCAGGAGGGACCTTCCGAGGTCACAGTTGGGGACCCAGGTCTCCTCCAGGAACCACCCTGCCCACCTCCCCGAGCCTGACTCCACGCCTCAGCCCCAGGGTGCTGTGGGAGAGGAAAAGTGAAAAGAAAGCAGAAAGGCACCGCCCGAGGGTGGGAGCTCTGCTGGGCTCAGGCCCTTCCTCCCCCTGCCAACAGCCTCCCCCGCGGCTGCTCTGCTCTGATCTGCCACTTCCAGAGCCTGCCTGCCCACGTGATGGAAGGGAGAGGACGGGAAGTGGGAGAAGGCTTACAGTTGAGGGAGGGAATCTATATATATGTGAGAAGACAGAGGAACAGATTGTTGAGGACGCAGAGAGGCAATGAACCCACCGAGGCAAACAATAGCGTCTGGGATGTTAAAAGCAGCTCAGCAGCAAAAGCCGCCTCCTCCTTGTTCCACTTGCCCACACCACCTGCGTGCCACCCCGCGCCACCCCCCCCCCCCCCCGCCACCCCAGCTTCAGGCGGTGACCCTACCTCTGCCATGACCTCACTGTGTGGCCAAGCCCTGAGCTTTGTGCCTCAGTTTCCCACCTGTTGAAAGGGCTGTTAGGAAAGTCAGCCTGCGTCCACTCACCAGAGGGGCTCTGATGCGCTTTGGAAACTGCACAGCACAGTGCACACGGGGTGATGAGGGCGGTTGGAAAAGGCTCATGGGAAGACGAAGCAGCCTGAACATCTGGCTGTGCCTCCACATAGACGCCGGGAGGTGAGGACCCGGCGGGAACACAGAGACTCCCGTCCTACTGCAGGGTCTACCGTCTGCAGAACCAAACCTGCGGGCAGTGCTCACCACCTCGTGTCGGAGCCGGGCCCATCACAACCATGCCCTCATCCTAGGCTGGGCAGAGCCGAGTAGCACATGAAGGCACCCATGGTGGCAGGGCTCGAGTGCAGCTCTTCTCCGGAGCCTCTCAGAACCGTCTGGGGTGGTTAACCGACCCCGGGCAGCCCCATCCCAGGGACCGAGACATCCCACTTGCTGGGAATGTGGCCCGGAGCCTCCATGTTCACGAGCCCCAGGGACTCCCTCCCAGGGGTCAAGAAGACTGAGGCTCATAGAGGGAAGGGGCGCACACAGGGTGACCTCCAAACTGGGGCAAGAACCGGGACTGGCAGTTCTTCAGGGGCCAGGCATGAGCTCCTTCCCAGACCAACCAGCTAAGCCTGTGCTTTAACACCCTAATTTGGTTTCTTTCGGGTCTTCTTTTTCTCTCTGCTCAATCTGGAACTTTGAGGGCAGGGCCTATGTCTTTTATTTGGGCAGCTAGGCCAAGCCCCGACACAGACCGTGGCTGGGTTACTGCCAGCACAACGGGCTAAGCCACAGACCACCCGCTGAAGTCTCTCTCTAAGCTAGAGGGGGGACACTGAGGCACAGTGAGGGGGAATGGAGCCACAGTCCTCTCTCCACCTCCCAGCCTGGGGCTCTGCCCACCACTCTGGCATCAATCCCTTTCCTCTATTGATGGGCTAATAATAAAAACAGAGCAAAACTTGTCCATAGAGAAGTACTTGGTAACAGCATAATAACGATAATAATCATAATTAGTGAGCTGGGGATTAGGAGCAAAAATCCCCTAGTTTGGAGAAGGCAGCCGTGTCCCCAGGCTGTGCCTTTCCCCCCGAATCCTCCTGGGGAATGCACAGACTGCTGACTATTCTCCTTTTTTCATAGGGACTCCAGAATCTTCAGGACCAACGTACCAATTAAATGTTTCAGTTTAAGCACGATGTTCATTTTAATTGTGTTAGTCCGCCCCCGCACAAGGGCGAAGCGGCCCCCTCCCTCCCTCCCAGCTGTTTAGATTCTTGGGGAGGAGGCAGCCTCCTAGAGGCTCCGCAGAGCAGAGGGCAGCCCCGCCCCTCTGCTCCTTCCCTGGAGGGCAGTGTCGAGGCAGGGCCGGGAGCGGGCCAGAGTGGGGTGGGCCTGGTTCCAACACCAGGTCTGTCCACTTGTTTTCAGCCATGTCACCCTGGGGCAGTTCAATTGCTTTCTCTGAGCCTCATTCTTTCCTCCTTAAAATGGGAATAATGGAAGGAACTATCCTCCTCACAGGCTGGTTGTGGGGATTAAACAGAATATGCAAGTCTGTGGCTTAGGACAGAGCCTGCTGCACAGGTGACCCGACAATGTGAGTTGTAATTCAGAGTTATATTCTGTAATTAGGTATTGAGTGGGCCCATCACTGGGGTGCAAGCAGCACCTGACCCTACTGATTAGCATGTGGTCTGACATGTAAGGGGAGAAGGGCAGAGACCCTATGGTCTGGGCGATGCAGAACTCTAGCACTGAGGGGCCTGGCAGGAGCTTCCAGGAGCTTGGGGCTGGAGGAGGACGAAGGGCGGTGTTATCTGCCAGAGGCCTGGGCTTCACACAGAAGCTTGGCCACCAGCCCAGCAGGCTTGGGCCTGAGTTGGGGAGACAGGTGGGCTTGGTCCTGCCCTCGGGGCACAATCTGGGGAGGATGACCGCAGCAGCAGGGCACGTGAAGATGAGCCAGGTGCCTGAGCGGCTCTCAGGCCAGGCCCTGGGATTCCAAGAAGCCCCACAGAGACTTCCAGTCCCAACAGGAGGCAGGGGTACTCGGGGAGCCGAGGACTGGTGTTTGCCCTTCCTCAGCTTTTCTTTGTTAACTGATTTCAGAGAGTGAGGGAGAGGTGGAGAGAGAGAAACATCAAGGATGAGAACCACTGATTGGCTGCCTTCTGGGGATCGAGCTCACAACCCGGGCAGGTGCCCTAACAGGGAATCAAACCGTCACCTCCTGGTTCAAAGGTCGACACTCAACCACTGAGCCACACTGCAAGGGCCTTTCCTTAGCTTCTTATGGGCCACGAGGATTTCAGGAAATCAACTCGTAGGGCCTTGATTCCTAACTTCAAATGGGCAATACCACTCGCCCTCGTGCAGGAACAGGCGCCTGCTCTCAGGCAGGGTGCTGTGGACCTGCGCCAGCGGGCAGACGCAGGAGGGAGGACGCCACCCTGCCTGTTTACAGCTGAGCCTCCCAGGCCTCAGAACAGCCAGCGCGCCCAGCATCACTGGGCTGGTGGTGGGATAGTCTGACCCTCGACTATCTGGCTCTGAGGCCTGGATGTTCAGACACTCTGTGGCCTGACTCATGGGGTTATTGTGAAGACAAATGTGTCAAAATAGAGGCAAGAGCTCTGGAAACTGTGAAGTGCTGTTTAAATGGGAAAGATCTGCCCTCAACCCCACAGGCCCTCCAGCCCAGCTCTGAGCCTGCCCGGTACTCAGAGAGAAGGTGCAGCCTACCTGGCCTGCCGGCAGCTCCTCGTCACTGCTCTCCGAGGACCCCTCCGCATTCTTCTTTGGGGTTGCTGGGGCCAGTGTGTTACTTTTGGCAGCTTTGGAGTTACTCTTCTTCTGATGGGACAAGCACAAGGTGGGGGGAAGCAGGCATTAGCTGAGGGGAAGCAGGACTGAGGGACTAGGAAACCATGGCCCGCTGCAGCGACCAGGGATGGCAGTGTGCCCCTCCCTATAGCACATGGTGGGGAGGGGGAAAGATGGCACAGATGAACGGACACAGGGCTGCTAGCCAGTATGGCCCACAGCCACTGGAAACACCGGCCTCCACTCTGCTTACCCTCCTGCCAGAGCTGACTCTGAACTTGAAAGGGATGCATGAATAAGACACTGCTAAAACCTGAGGACTAAGTGCTGTTGGCCCGGCACGTGCACGAGAGGTGACAGCAGCCTGGATGAGGTTATAGGGGTGAGCCAGTGGCCCCAGCACAGTTCACACTTGGCTGCAACACCCCAGCTAAAAGCCTGGCACGGGGACTTCCAGCTTTCCTTAAGAAAAGGAAGATCCTGCCCCAGGGAGGACACATTTCCACAAATCACAATTGGCTGGAGCTGACAGGGACTATCTCCCGGATGGGGCAAGGGCTCTCTACTTTGCCCTGGTTGCCACCACTCTCTCCTGTCTCTCCTGATACCAAGGCTCAATATCAATCATTTCCATTACACGCCTGAGCCCTGTAAGTCCTAGAGTTTGTTACCATGGACTTCGGCAGGACACAGCCACCCTGCTGCCTTCTGCAGGCAGACAGAGGGAAAGTGACCCAGGTAAGTCCGTTCTTCATTCCCTCCCCACACCCCAGGCTTCACACTAAGCTGGACGAGCTCTCCCCAGGAAGATGCACGTGCTGGTGTGAGGCCAGGCCCAGCAAGGGGATGTGACTTCCTCCAGCTCCCCAGGGCCTGGTGGCACCTGCACTACCACCCAAGCCTCCCATGACTGACAACTTTGGATTCTTGGCCTCATGTGTCTTGGCAAAGAATGGGAGTTTCTGGCCTCGCCTTCCATGGGGCTGGTATGTCCACTCAAACTGTGGAGGCCTTGGTAGGTATGGGAGTGCTTAGGACGCCCGGCATCAGGGAGGCCGGGTTTGGGGAAGTTTTACAGCAGGGCTCACCGAAGGAGACGTTGAAGACACCTGGAGACAGAGCCTTAATCCACCTAGTCTTCCTTCCCCACCTGGCCCTGAGCCCGAATTCTGACCCAGGAATAGGTGATGGTGGCTTGGCATTGTGGCTGCCTCCTCATTAGGTCTCACCTGAGCTGAGGTCACAGCTGCCGGTGCCTCCCCGTCGCTGTCCGACTCCTCCTCGCTGCTGCTCTCCGAGTCCTCCTTTTTCCCAGCCTGAGCGACTGTGGGTCCTGTCTTCCCAGGGAGTGGCGGGGCAGCCCCTTTCCTGGGGGACCCCTTGGTAGGGGCCGAGGCAGTTCTGACCTGGGTGGTCTTCCCTGAGGGCTTTGCCTGGAGTGACAGAAACAGAATCAGGGCAGGGAACGCAGAGGGACACAGGGGATGGATGGGCATACGGAGATGTGCTGTGGGGGACTTCTGACAGAGGGGAAGCACAGGGCTGCTCTCTGCCCTCCCGGGGCCTCACCGGAGTGGGTGCCTCCCCTTCGATGTCCGTCTCTTCCTCACTGCTCTCCGAGTCGTCCTCGACTGGCCCTGGAGCCTGGGCTGCTGGGGCCACTGCCTTCCCCGCAGCTGGCACAGACACCTGGCCCCTCACTGAGACGGCACTGCTCTGGGGGGTTCTCGCTGGCAGCTTTGCCTGAATTGCAAGGAGGTAACGGTATTGAGGAAAGAAGTAAACAGCAGTTCTTTTTAGGTTAAACCCCACCCACAGTGTGATGGTGGCGACGTTGCTCCCGCCCATGCAGGGCCCTTGTCCAGGCTGGGCCACTGCTTGCTCCTCCTCTATGCTCCACCCCCAGCACCTTCTGGGCGCTGGTCCCACTTGCCTTGGCCGGGGACCCCTGTTTGGCTTGAGCAGCTGCAGTGACCACTTTCTCGGGAGCTGATGCTGCCCCTTTGGCTGAAGCCACTCTGGTGGGAGCGGGGTGGGCTTTGCTCTGAGAGGTTTTCACTGAGGCCTTCACCTGGAAGGAAAAAGGGAACCACGGAAGGGAGAAGGTGAGATGCAGTAGAGCAGTCACCCAAGAACACCGATTCTGGCGCCTCCATGTAATAGCTGTGTGGACCTGGGTAAACCATTTGACCCTGCTGGGCCTCAGTGTCCTCCTCTGTAAAACAGGGGTAATAATAAGGCCCACACATGGGGTTGCCATGAGGACTGAGAGGTTTGCAGTGTGTAACAGCTCTTGGTACGTCGTAAGCACTGAAACCCATTGTTGAGAGCACTTCCTAGTTTTCGCTAATCACAAGACTACCCAGAGCGAGGCGCTTCCGAGGCTCCCTTTCAGCGAGGTGGCCATGTGACCAAGTTCTAGCTAATGGAATGTAAGTTGAGCACACGCTCGACTCTCTCACACATGTAGGAAACATGTGTCTTCTTCCTTCTGGCTGAGGTCGTAGCTGGAGCTTAAGCAGCCAATTTGGTCTTGAGATGGGGGCCAGCTACTGAGGAGGGCAGAACAAGGCAGAAAACCATAGTTTGAGTTTGTCTTCAGCTTAACCTAATGTTAATTGATCCTAGGGAACCCCCCCAAATGCCTAGCAGAGATGAGAGCAATAAAGAGCGAAATCCTCGACAGTGTAGTGTAAGCATGTCAAACTCATGGCCCTCGGGCCGCGTGTGACCCACATCAAATATTTTTGCGGCCCAGCCAATATAACGGTATGTAAGATACATTTTAATAAAAGTTTTGTAACTTAATTTTTACAATATTCTGTTATATATAATTATTAATAACGAACTACAATGTTCGCTAATGACTATCATAATCATGTTGCATTCGTTTTCCTTACGTGCCTTACACGCAGGCGCACTATTTCTCTCCACTAACAGTAGCAGTGAATATTCTCCACTAACAGTAGCAGTGAATATTTTAGCAGCCGATTGTCAAGTCATTAGTCTTGTACTGACTTGTTTGGCGTGCGCAACAGGAAACATTTCGCTTTCAGAGAACAAGAAAAATAGGTTTATTTGCGTTATGTTTATTAACTTGTGCAGTTATTCAGTGTCTGGTAAGTTAATGTTCAAGAAAAAACATTAATTTTTATTAAAATGTGCTATTATTTTATGTTAACGATTACTCATTTATTTCAGCCCTTTGTATTCAGCATGTCTCTATCAAAATAAACCTATGTTCCTATGAAAATTGAAGCTTTTGATTTTTGGCGGCCTACATAAACTTAAACCTTATTTATTAGGCCAGTGTTAGCTCTTGAGTTTGACATGCTTCGTGTAGTGTATGAAAGCAAGCCCTGCTAATATGAAATAGAAGGAGCAATTTGGCAGCACCTCAAGGCCCCTGCCTGTCAGAGATGTCATTGGATCAGTGCCAGAAGAAATCCTCCATACCCCAGATTCCACATCCACATGAGAACAAATGAGATTAAGAGTCAATCCCCTAAAGCACAGCCAAGTATGACTTAAGGCCAAGGTGCTCAGTACAGCACTCAAGTCATCCATAGGGGAATAATGACTCTTATGTAGATAAAACAAAAGGCACAAAGGACTAACCTGACCTTACAGGTGTTAAAAGGACTGAAATCATACAAAACATGTTCTCCAGGGACAACAGGATTTAATTGGAAATCAATAACAGAAAGAAATCTGCATAATCCCAGATATTTGGAAATTAACCTACTTCTAAAACCACAAAGAATTAAAATAAAAACTATATCACTTCAAAATCCACGGGATGAAGCTAATGTAGTCCTTAGAGAAAAATTTAGAAAAAAAATAGTACCAATCTAACAAACTCATAAAGCAGGAGAGAATATGACCCAACTCATTTTATGAGGCCAGTATCACCCTGATGCTAAAGCCAGGCAAACACATCAAAAGAAAACTACAGACCAATGTTCCTCATGAATATAGATACAAAAATCTTTAACAAATGATTAGCAAAGGAAGTCAACAAATAAAAGGGAGTATACACTACAACCAAGTGGGATTCAAGAATGAAAGTTTGATTTAATACCTGAAAATTAACTAATGCAATATATGAATAAAACAAAACAAAAATCTGACAAAAATCCAACTCCAACTCATAAGAATTCTCAATAAATTAGGACTAGAAGAATACCAACTCATAAGAATTCTCAATAAATTAGGACTAGAAGAATACCTTCTCAACTTGATAAAGAGTATCTATGAAAAACCTACAGCTAACATCGTACCTAATAGTGAAAGACTAAATGTTTTACCCCTAAGAGTAAAATAAGATAAGGACGGCTGAGCTCACCACTACTATTCAACATGGTACTGGAGGTGCTAGTCAGTGCAATGAGGCAAGAAAAAGAAATAAAAAGACATCTAGATCAGAAAGAAAAAAGTAAAACTGTCCTTATTTGCAAACATGATCTGTGTATAGGATCTACAAAAGCCACTAGAACTGATAAGCACGTGTAAAAATGTCAACATACAACAAAAGGCCAGAAGACACCCTACTGCTTATTCAGCCATTTGCACACAAGGGCGTTTAAATCCTGAATCATCTTCCTGAGTCTCTGGCAAACTTAGTTTTCTAGAACCAATCCTGTCTTTGCTACTTTGTCTGTTTTGGACCTCGATTCCCAAACGGATGGTTTAATTTGAGCTGGGTTGGTGTCTCTGAGCAGATCAGAGACTACCTGACTCATTTCTGACCCATGAGAGCTGAGCATGTGAAACCCAGTTAGCATGCACAGCATTTTGAGGGTGAGGAAATGTAAGCATTACGTCACTTAATCCTCATAATCCCACAACAGAGACATAGTTACTATCCTCATCCTTCAGGCGAAGGCATGGAAAAGGTGAACACGACTCCTCTTATCCGCCCCGTCTGTTTTAGCAGAAGCTCTTCACAGGCTTCCTGAAGCAATGACAGCACCATCTCTGACAAGGGCATGGGGCTGTACAGCTATCCCCTAGAGAGGGATTAGCATCTCTATTTTTCACCCTGAGAGAAAGTAAGACCCCCAAATCCATAATCATTACTGTGGCTGGAAAAGTTTTGGCCAAGATGTGGCAGAAGAAAGTGAGAAAGACAAAAGGCTTTTGAGGCAGGCACTCTGGGGCAGAGGCCCAGCTCTGACCCTCACTGGGTGGCTGAGCTGGAGCACATCACCAAACAATGCCTTTAAACTCCAATTTCCTTCTGCAGAAATCAACACAGATGAACACCTATCTCATGGTACAGGTGGGAAGCTCAGATGGGAAGACAAATATTTAAGGGATCAGCATATTGAAACTTGTTCTGGAATGTGTCCACAGCTTGGAAAAAGTGGATGGGAGCCTGTTGGGCCAAGACTCAGGGAGGGCATGTGTAGTTTAAAAGTCCCACAAGGTAATAGTGAGAGGGGAACCAAAAAAAATCCTTAGAAATGTGTGCTCTGGTAGAGGGAAAAAAGAAATGACTAACTTCTGAGTGGTTATTAAAAGAAAAGCAACAATTAAAAATAATAAACGGTGGGTGGGTGAGTGCAGGGAGTGAGCTATCTTCACCTCTCCCAGTTCTTCCAGGCTGGGAGATGACTCCATTCTGTTGCACAGCAGCCTGGCCGCCCTCAGGAAGATGAGAGCTGGCTGTGTGCAGGCCCTTTGTTGGGTGTGGCAGGTGAGATCTTGTTAAATTTAAATTCTCAACCCTGTAAGGGTTGATTTTCAATTTACAGAAGAGTAAACAGGCCCTGATGGATTACATCACTCTTTAGGGACTTGAACCCAGGCACCAACCCCCCATGTTTGCTTGGGGCTGAGCTGAGGTTGCCCCTGAGACTTCTGCACAGCTGAGGAAAACAGCAGAGCCCACCCTCAGCCCTGTCCCAGACACTGACGTGGGTGGGATGGGCTGGCTCCTCCTAGGCCTCACCTGTGCTGGAGCCGAGGAAGCCTCCTCACTGTCTGATTCTTCTTCACTGCTCTCTGAGTCTTCGTGCATCTTGGCTTTGACCTGGGCCAACATGGGCCCTGCCTTCCCAGGGAGTCCCAGGGTGGTCCCTTGCCCTGCGGCAGCTTTCACTGGGAGGCTTTTCCCCACAGACTTAGCCTAGAAGGACATGGAAGAGAGCTATGTCACAGGAACCCAAAAGACCACCAGGGGCTGGCCCTGAGTCAGCCAAGCACACTGGCCTCACCTGTGTCCCTGCTGTGGCAGGAGCTGCCTCCTCCTCGCTCTCTGATTCCTCGCTGCTTGAAGAATCCTCCCCCGGCCTTTGGGTGCCCCTGGCCACAGCTGGGGAGGATGTGCAGGCTGGCGAAGTCGCTGTGCCCACTCGCACTGGGGGGACTTTGGTAGATGCAGGGGCAATGGGAATGCCCTTCCTTGGGGAGGCCTTGGTCTGAGTTTTCATAGCCGGTTTTGCCTGAGGGACACAGAAGTTAGAGGCTGGAGGAGAACCCTGGATTCCGAGCCGCCATCTGCCCTGGGGTGGAGCTCATGCAGTCCCCATAACTCCCTGTGGAGCTGACCAGTGGGGACCGCTCAGGGTCAGGCTACGCTGTGGCCTCACCTGGGCTGGAGCTGTGGCTGCAGATGCCTCCTCCTCACTGTCTGACTCCTCGCTGCTGCTCTCCGAGTCCTCCTGCTTCCGGGCCTGAGCCAAAGTGGCTGCAGACCCTGCCTTCCCAGGGGGTGCTGGGACGCTGCCTTTCCCAGGGGGTCCCGTGGCTGAGGTGGCTCTGCCCTGGGAGTTTTTCCCCAAGGGCTTTGCCTGGGAGTGACAAAGGACAGGATTAGGGCAGGGGGCCAACAGAGGGAATGCGTGTGAGGTAAGATAGGTGAGGAGAGCAAATGGGGGACCAGTACTCTAGGTGCAGGGGGGGGAGGACAAGCAGGCAGGGCACAGGCCATGTAGTGTCCTCCAGCCTCACCTGAGCCAGGTTTGAGGTTACAGGTACCACTGCTGGCACCTCCTCCTCACTGTCCGATTCCTCACTGCTGCTCTCCGAGTCCTCCTCTGGCCTCCCTGCCTTGACCTGGGCAGCTGCAGGCCTTGCCTTCCCAGGGGGTCCTGGGACAGCCCCTTTCCTGGGGGGCTCCTTGGTGGGGGCCGAGGCAGCTTTGACCTGCGTGATTTTCCCTGAGGCCTTCACCTGGAGTGAGAGAAGCAGAATCAGGAGAGGCAGCCCAGAGGTGGATGTGAGGAGACCCACGAAACCAGACAGAGCAATGACGTCGCACACATCACACTATCAGAAGGGGTGGGGCAGGCTCGGAGCATGCCTGGGAATGGGAGAATAAGTCTTTGTTTTGTTAGTCCTCACCTGGAGATATTTTCCATTGATTTTTAGAAAGAGTGGAAGGGAGGGGGAGAAATAGAGAGAGAAACATTGACGTAAGAGACACACATAGATTGGTTGCCTCCTGCACAAGCCCTGACCATGGCCAGGGATTAAGCCTACAACCAAGGTACATGCCTTTGACTGGAATCAAACCCGGGACCCTTCAGTCCCCAGGCCAACGCTCTATCCACTGAGCCAAACTGGCTAGAGTGGGAGAACAAGTCTTCAGAAGGCCTTTCAGCACGGGCACGGGCACGGGCACAGGCTCTACTTTCTGGGCCTCACCTGAAGTGAGGTCTTGGCAGTTGGCGCCTCCTCCTCACTGTCGGATTCCTCACTGCTGCTCTCCGAGTCCTCCTCTGGCTTCCCTGCCTTGGCCTGGGCAGCTGCAGGCCCTGCCTTCCCAGGGGGTGCTGGGACAGTCCCTTTCCTGGGGGACTCCTTGGTGGGAGCTGAGGCAGCTTTGACCTGTGGGGTTTTCCCCGAGGCCTTCATCTGGAGTGAGAGAAGCAGAATTAGGGGAGGCAGCCCAGAGGTGGATGTGAGGAGACCTGGGAAACCAGACAGAGCAATGACGCCGCACACATCACACTGAGAAGGGCTGGGGCAGGCTTGGAGCATAGCTGGGGCTCTTTGGCAGCGGGAGACCCAGTCTTCAGAAAGCCTTTTGGGGCGGGGTACAGGCTGCGGGCTCTCCTTCCCCGGCCTCACCTGAAGTGAGGTCTTGGCAGCTGGCGCCTCCTCCTCACTGTCCGATTCCTCGCTGCTGCTCTCCGAGTCCTCCTCTGGCTTCCCTGCCTTGGCCTGGGCAGCTGCAGGTCCTGCCTTCCCAGGGGGTGCTGGGACCGCTGCTTTCCTAGGAGACCCCTTGGTAGGGGCTGAGGCAGCTTTGACCTGGGGGGGTTTCCCCGAGGCCTTTACCTAGTGAAAGAGAAAGGGCAATTTGTTCCCCTCCTCCTGAAAACTCCCTGGTGACACCTTCAGGATAAAGCAGAGGCCTTAGTGGGGCTCTAGGGACCCCCTGCTTCTCTCCTCACTCCCTGCCTTGACCGATGCTCTGACCTGGCCTATCAGCTCCATCCCTGAATCCTTCACCCCCTGCCCATTTCACCTGGCCTCCTCCTCCAGGTCCCACACAGACACCAGTTCCTTATGACAGCTTTCCCCTTGGTGAGGCCCTGTGCATAAGGCCCTGCTCCAGTGCCACCTCTCCCAGGAAGCCTTCTTTTGTCACATAGGCAAATGGTGTCTCTCCCCCACAACCCTAGACCCTTCTCAGGCCCAGAGTGCAATGAGCAGCACCTGGTCCTCCCGCACCAGGGCCCGCTAGACCCCCCGGCCCCCCTCCCCCACCTTTCTAGCTCCCAGTCACCCTGAAACACTTGCTGAACTGATCTGGTCCCACTTGTCTGTGAAGTCAGGCTCCTGGGAGGGAGAGTTCAAGGTGTGCAGGGGCAGCTCCTGAGGATGGGGTGCAATTACCTCCACATCGGTCTCATCGCTCGAGCTGGAGGTCTCCTCGCTGGAGCTGTCGACCTGGCCCGCTGATGCCAATCCTGCGGGATGTATAGGGAGGGCACTGAGGGCCATCCCTCCCAGCCCCTCTGAGGCCTTAACACTTGTGCCAGCTTAGAAAAATCTCCCTCCTGCGTACACGGAGGCAGGCAGGACAAGCACCCAAACCCAGGCCTCTCAGTTTAGTCTCTAAGCCTCCGAGATAGGCTTATACCCCCCTGAGACCAATAAGCCAGAAAATACTCCACCACCCAGGCTACTCAACTCCCTCAGCAAAGCCTGATGCATCCCTGTGGTTGATTCTCCCTCATCAAGGGAGGGGGAAATGATCTGAGGTGGGGCCTCGTTGTCATGGAGACGCCTCTGAGTTCCAGAATGTCCCAGAGCTGGAAGCAGCACCCAGGCCTGCCTCCCGCCCACTCAGGGGGCTTCTCACCAGGCTTGGCAGTGGTTCCGAGGGCAGCTTGTGGTGTGGAGTTCACTGTCTTGTTGCCTTTCTTGGTCTCTGCCTACAGAGAACAGGAGTCAGACACACTTGGGTATGGCCTGGTGAACTGAGAACACGGACCACATCTGAACCCAGCTCTACCACTTCCTAGCCCTGTGAGTTTGGACAAACCATCTTCCTACCTCTCTGTTTCTTCACCTTTATTTTATTTTACTTTATTTTAGTTTGTTTCGTCACCTTTAAAGTGGGGCTAAAAATGGTGCCTCCCCTCACGGAGGTGTGGAGAACAGGTGACTGTTCTGGGGAAACAGCTGTTGCTTGCTAAGTGGTTGGTTGCAGTTTGTTGTGGTTATTATCATTATTTTATAATTATTTTTACAGAAAAGGAAACGGAGGCCCAGAATGGTGAAGGGACTCGGCAAGACCCCACAGCTGGTAAGTTGGGCTGAGATTCGAATCCAAGATGGACAATTACCCACAACCCTACCCTTCTCTCACGGAGACTGTCCCTCACAGGGCACTTCAGCTCTTACGGGTAACAGCTTGGGACACGGTCCCACTCACCGTGACTTTTCCTTTCATGCTTGATGGCAAAACCGCCCTCACAACTGAGGAGTTGGTGGATGCTGGTCTTGGGGCTGCAAAACACAAACACCCGCTGGATGAGCCAGGTGAGCCTTTTCTCATCTAGGAACAGCAAACAGGTTTCCGCTCATGCAGGAATCGGTGTGGCGCCTGGTGCTGTATACGGATCTGAGGCTGAGCCCAGATTTGTGGGAAAGAGCTCTGTGGTACATCAGCCATGTCCACCAGGAGCCAGAGAGAGGCAAAAGGAAAGCTACAGGTCTGCATCCTCGATGGAGTCCCAACTCCCTGGTGATGAGACAGAGGCCCCCAGAGGAAAAGGACTGGCTCACAGTCCTGCCACATGCTACCAAGAAGGCACTGGGGACACAATGTTTGGTGCAGAGGAAGGGCTGAAATAAATACTGAAACAGACAGGTAGGCCTTTCTGAAATTCCCCCTAAAAGGTCCTGGTCACTGAAGAAGCTGGAGGCGGTCCCTCTGAAACAATCCAATACCCAACAACTTGTACCTAAAAGGGGCCGGGCCCTGGGCTAAGTCCCCACAAGCACCAATCATGGGAGCTCCCCAGCAGTGCCCAGCATGCAGTGCCCTTACCAGCTTTGGCGGTTTCAGCTGCCGCCTCCTCCTCCTCTTCTGAGCTCTCCGAGGTGCTAATGGGGTCTGACACCCGGGCCTTCTTGGCCTGCAGTGCTGCATCTTCCTCGGCCTTCTGCTTCTTGCCAACCTCCGAGGTTCTGCAGGACAAGGGTGACTGGCTACACCAACTGGTGACAGGGGTAACTCCAGGATATTTGGAAAGAAAGACCTTCCCACATCCTGCCCCACCTCCAAAGGAGATACACAGAGTTTAAATGGCGATGAAGACATAGTGTAGATAAAATTCTGCATTTTCACTCATTTCATAAAGCAGGGGTGGGGAACCATTTTTCTGCCAAGGGCCATTGGGATATTTATAACTTCATTCTTGGGCCATACACAATTATCAACTTAAAAAAAAAGACATAAAAATTAGCCTGCTATATTTGGCCAAACATTTAATTAACTCAGCCCTAATGCCTTGGCAGGGCCAGACCAAATGATTTCTCGGGCTCTACACGGCCTGCGGGCCAGACGTCCCCCACCCCTGTCATAGTGTTTTTTATAACCGTCTAGTGGTCTTCAAGACAATCCGGAATGGTCAATAACAGTAGCGAACCGGTGTCGAGTGACAGGTGCTAGCATCTGCAGGCCATCCAGGCTCCTCCCTCCTCCAGAACTTTCAGCACCTGCAGTGCCCTCTTCCTAGAAGACTCTGCCCAGGTCCTCCTTGTCTTCAGGCCTCAGCACCAACACAGCCTCCTCAGAGAGGCCCTCCCTGATCACCCTCCTCCCCCAAGATGTTCTCAGCCTGTCATCCTGTTTCATTTTCTTCAGAGCACTTTCTCGCTCCTGTTATTTTACTTACTTCCTGCCTGACACCCCCACTACACAGTGAGGTCCGGGGAGGGGGAGGGACCTTTTCCAGCTCACTAAGGTACCCTTCACACATAGCACACATCTCAAAAAAAAAAAAAAAAATGAATGACTAAGTGACTTGCCCAGAGTCAAAGAGCAAGTCTGGGGCTGGGGCATTGGCAGAATAAGCACTCAGATGGCTGAGCCCCTGGAACTTTCAAGTATCATCTCTTCGACTCCACCCTCCCACCCCGAGGGAGTCACTGGCTATGCCCACGCTCTCCAGCTATGAGACATTGCTCTGCCACAGTTTGGGGTGTGCTGCTCAGGTCCCTGGTTCCCTGCTCAGGTCTCCTTGTTGAGACTATCCTGTTAAAAACAGGTTTCATTTTTTACATGTATCAATTGTTCTGCCTCTCTCTTCCTAACAGAACGTTTTACAAGGGAAGGAGTTGTTCTCTAGTTGGTTCCGTTATATCAAGAACAGTCCTGGCTCATAGTAGGTGCTATATAAACTGGGGGCATGGGGGTGGGGGGAGAAGATGCCTCCAATGGCCAGGTTTAGCACTTTATTTACTATTGTTATCATTTTACAGAGATGGCACACGCTCAGGGAAACCGTTTGTCCATGGTCATACAGCTAGTTGCTGGGTTTGAATTTGCCAGGAAGCACTAGGCTCGGCTTCCTCTGGTGGGTATGAGGTTCCGTCTCACTCAGTACCCCTTATCCACAGGGGCCAGGGGCAGGAAAGGGCTTGTGGTGCAGCTCACTGGAGCGGGTCTCTGGGGAAGGAAGTGCTGTGACTGATACCCAAGACACCTGGGCAAGTCGGAGAGGGTGAGAGAGGGGAAGTGTGGGGTGTGCCCTGTGCTTGCTGTAGCAGCAAAGAGTAAAAAATTAAGGCCTGGCTGGGCTTTTAAAGACCTTGGAAGCTGAGACCCCAACCATACCATTCCTGCCTTTGCTTACATACCTCTGATAACAGGGAGCTCACCACTCCCGCTGTAGCCTATCTAATTTTTGGATATCTCTGATGACCAAGCACTTGTGTTCAGAAGCTGAAACCTCTTCCTAAAGCAGGCACATACGGATGCCACCTCAGTCACCAGGGCCCCAGAGAACATGCCACTGCCTTTGTCCTTACAGATGTGCAAACAATGGTCCCCTCACCTGCCCTTTTGCCATCTCTTTTCCATCCTGGGCAATTCAGTATTCTCTATGGGACATGGCTCCAGGTCCTTCACTCACCTGGTCTGCTGTGGTCAGGCCAGGGCATGGAGAGAATACAATTGTCCCCTCCTTCATTCTCAAACCATTCCTCTGTTTATGCACCCTTGGATTATTTTTCAGTCCTTGAAAAGTACTTAAGTTTTACATGTTTCACAGGCATTTCACACTCTGTAACATGTCCTTGAAATTTCCCCCTCCAAATCAGGCTCCCTTGCAACTCCATGTACAAGCCAGATACCTGGGATTGGACTGGATTGCCTCCCCAACCCATCCACAGATCCTGGGTTCATCCCTGAAATCTACTTCCTACCTTCCACTATTCCCCATCAGCTCTTGCCTGGATGATGATGTCCAAGCTACAGAGCGAGCCCATCACTGCTTCCCCCTTCCATGGCTCCACTGCTCTTGGGATACAGAGACAACTTCTCACTGTGGATGATCAGGCCTTGCATGGGGTGCGCCCTGCCGACCCCCCGGCCTTATCTGCACTGTGCTCACGGCTTCAGGCCTCAGCATCAGCAGTTCCTTCTGCTAGGTACACTCCACCTGCTTTTCCACACCTATTGCCTAGGTCACTCCCCCACTCCCTGCAGCTTTCAAATCAAAGGTCACTGCAGAGAAACTTCCCCTAGAACCCCACAAGAGGTTTATGCGGTTTTGGCACCGGGTACCTCTTTTTCATAATCCTTATAAGCATTGTAATTTCACATTCATTCGTTTCATTCTTTGATGTATGCCTACCTCCCTGACTTGAATGTCAACCCAAGGAAAGAAGGAGGCATGTCTGTCTCATCTCATAACACCTCCATGCTTAGAACAGGGCTTGGCATTTAATAAATGCTCAATAAATGTTTGCTGATTGAACGAATAACATTACTGAGAAGCTTCTGTCCTTATTATTATTCAATATTGATTATAGCTCTCAATATCCTCTTCTACTACCAGACACTCATGCGTGTGACCTGCCTTCCTGGGGGCGATAATGGTGTCTACAGTGGGCTTTGGGGACAGATCTTAGGCCAGATTAGTACCCTAGCTTATTCCAAGCTGACAGCTTGGGGTGTCCCTCCTCCACACTTTCAACACCGCCAGACTTACTGTTGCCAGTGCGTATAGATGTCCAGAAGGGTTACAGGCTGAACTGGGAAACTTTTCTGCAGAGAAGTAAAGAGAGAGCAGCAATTAACTCCCCGGCACAGTAAGGGTCCTCCTTGGCTCCAATTCTCCACAATCTCACGACTCGCAGACAGGTGGTTGAGAAGGGGGTCTTTCTGCTCTGGGAAATATGTCTGCTTGCCCTGCCATTACCACCCAAACCTTGTAGAGACAAGCAGGGCAAGTATTTCCAGTTAAAACCTTTTAAGACAACATGTTGGTGAGAGGTGCCTTTGAGAGATGACTGGAACGCTCCAGGCCAGCATTTATCCAGTCCCCAGCCTCCCTGGCACTTTCCATGCGTAGAGGCCACAAGACAGGGCTTTCCCCACCCCTGACCTTTTAAAAGGCTTTTCAAGGCCAGGCTGGTCAAGCTCCCCAGGGCAGGAGGAACCACAGCCCAGACACCGAGGCATCCAGGTGGCATGACTACAGCCCACTTATCCCCTGAGAAAGTACTGGAACCAAATGGTGCCAGTCCCTTGACAGAAGCCGAGGGAACCAGGTGAAATCCAGGCCTTTGGAGCCCAGGCCAGAGAGAGGGCCCACTGTCTCTGCAAGTATCAAGAACCTGGGATGCCAAGTGCCCCGGGAGGCCGAGTGAGCAACGTGCGGTGAAGGCAGAGGGCGTCAGGGCCCTGGGCAGAGTGACCAAGAGGGTACACCTTGCCGAAACCGGTTTGGCTCAGTGGATAGAGCGTCGGCCTGCGGACTGAGGGGTCCCGGGTTCGAGTCCGGTCAAGGGCATGTACCTTGGTTGCGGGCGCATCCCCAGTGGGGGATGTGCGGGAGGCAGCTGATCGATGTTTCTCTCTCATCAATGTTTCTGACTCTCTGTCTCTCTCCCTTCCTCTCTGTAAAAAATCAATAAAATATATTTAAAAAAAAAAAAAAAAAAGAGGGTACACCTGGAGTGACGCAGAACTCCTGTTACATAGTTGGGCTCATCTCTTCACCTCTTCATACTTCAGGTTCCACCTCGCTATCAGGCCTGAATGGGATCATCTAGTCAGTGCCTAGCACATGAGCCAGTAACACTGAGACATCAAGGGTCAGTCTCACGCTACTCCTCCCTAGGCACACTGTCCTCCTCACTGCCCCTCAAATGTGTCAGGCCACCCTGCACCCATCAACACTTGCTATTCTTTTTGTCTGGAATGCTCTCTACTGCTAACTACACAGCTCCCTCCCTCCCTCCCTCCCTTCAGGTCTCTGGCCAAATGTCACCTTCTCAGTGGGGCCTCCTGACCACCCTAGTTATAACTGGGCATTCCTAGCCCCCATTCCTGTCTTATGTTTATAGCCAGCACATTACATCATTAACCTTAAAAATATTTGTCACCTGTCTGTTCCTGCTAGAATGTACCCTCCATGAGCAAGATCCTACCTTTACTTAGGCAAATGCCCCAATGAAGACAGGTACTGTCTTTGCCCTCCTTAGCTGGTAAGTGATATAAATGGAGTAAGAAGAGCAACTGAAGTCTAGGGAGGGTTGGAAAAAGCATAGATAATGCCCATCATTCTTTAGTCTCTCCAGGAGATCCTGAGAGCAAGCATCCACCGGAGCAGGGGTCCTCAAACTACGGCCCGCGGGCCACATGCAAATACAAATATTCTATTTGTTCCCATTTTGGTTTTTTACTTCAAAATAAGATATGTGCAGTGTGCATAGGAATTTGTTCATAGTTTTTTTTTAAACCATAGTCCGGCCCTCCAACGGTCTGAGGGACAGTGAACTGGCCCCCTGTTTAAAAAGTTTGAGGACCCCTGCACTGGAGCTAAAAGGATATTGGTTAATCACTTTATCAGGTTAAAACCCTCCCGGGGCTTACCGTTGCTTTTCAGATTAAGACCAAACTGCCTACACCAGGGCTCCAACCAGCACCACCTTCCCCTCCCACCCCCAAGGGACCTCTATCCCCCCTGGACTCCACATTTCAGCCACAGTGGACTTTCCCAAGGCCAACAGTCAGCAACAAGTCCCATCCCACCACAGGGCATTTGCACCTCTGCCTGGAATATACACCTCCCTTCTGTCAGATCTCAAACCTACACCACTTCCTCCGGTGAACGGGCCTCCATGCCTCAGACAAGGGCAACCTGCCACCCCTGTCTTAGCGCTCGATGCCTCTCATACTTGGCACTTAACGTCGTGTTTTGAGTGTACGCTTTTATGATTGATATCTATCTTTCCTACCACATTTTAAAAATATATATATTTTTTATTGGTTTCAGAGAGGAAGGGAGAGGGAGAGAGAGACAGAAACATCAATGATGAGAGAGAATCATTGACCAGCTGCCTCCGGCAGGCCCCACACTGGGGATTGAGCCCGAAACCTGACCCTTCGGTCCCCAGGCCGACGCTCTATCCACTGAGCCAAACCAGCCAGGGCTTCCTACCACGATTAGACTGTAAGCTCTAGGAGGGCTGGGGGCCCTGCTCATCATTTTGTCACCAGCACCCAGAGCGCCGGATTAACAATTGCTGAATGAATGAAGACATGACTACTATACCAGAAACTGAAAACTCAAAGCTGTTTGACTCAGTACAGAAGGGGGGGGTGTTAAGGGCCCGAGCTCCAGCTCAGAGAAGGGGCCACAGGCCCCTTTTCTGGGCGCTCTCTTTCGGGGCCGGTGGCAATCCACCCCTCAAACTTGCAGCTACCTTCTCCATCCTAGGGGGCCGGACCGAGCCACGTGGCCCGGCACGTAGGAAACTTGAAAACGCCGCTACCAGGAAGGGAGGGTGGAAGTACGCGACGCGGGAATCACAGAGCCCTGCGTGTGGATCCCAGGTCCGGGCCCGCCCACTGCACGCGATGGGGAAACCGCAGGGACTGGGAACCGCAGGGAGGCCGGAGGCGGCGGAGCCTGGTACCCCTGGTCGCGTCCTCGAGCACCGGGGGGCCTGGCCGTGGGCACCCGCCAGGGGAAGGGGCGTGGGGGGCGGCCCTGCAGATCTCACACGCGGCCCTCGCACACGGCCCAGCACTCGCTTACCTGGCAGCTCTGCTCCTTCACTTCCCGCGCCGCGCGCACAAAGCCTGCCTGCAGCAGGTGCTGGTAGATCAGGGGAAGCAGCTCCCGCCGCTTCCTGGCCTCGGCCATGCCCGCGACCTGCCACCGGTTGGCTCACCTGCACGCCCCCCTCAATCCCCACCCGCCACTTCCCTCGTGCCCTTAGACCTCCCGCACCCCACTTCCGGCTCCTTGTTAGCCGGGCCGCGCGGCACGCCGGGAATTGTAGTCTTATCTCCCGGAGTGGCCCGCCTGGTCCCAGCGGGGAGAAGGGGTGGAGGCTGAGACCGCCCATTGGCTGGGAGGGGGCGTGGTTATACCTGAACCCGCCCCCTGCGCCAGCCAGGATAAGTATGACTCCCTCTTAAGTCTTTCAGTCTTGTCTCTTGAAGGAGTTCGTCTTCCACCTGGGCTCCCTGAGTAATGCGATTGGGTTTATTCATCTCTGAACATCCTAATCTGAATGTTTTCTAGACTCGAATTTCCAGTTACAAACTCAGTTATTCACATCACACTTTTTAGGACCCGTGAACTAGAAACCTGTGGATGAAAAAGGGCCAATATTAAACCTGAGAGGCTCAGGAGAGATCTACATGGTGGGCCTTACAAGCTCAGAGACAGAAAGTAGCCTGAAATTAAAACTTCCTAACTAAAATTGAGTCATGGTGGGTAGTCACGTCCTAGGCCTTCCTTGACAAAGGTCAACCTTTACCTTCATTGCGCTGTCTGTTGTCTTTTTCTGCACCTATGATAACATATTTTTGGAATATCAAAGTAATTTCCTTTTTTTCTGAACCCCTCAAAGTACAACTACCGTCCCAGAGCAGAGACCACAAATCCCCATTGTTATTATCATGATTGATGTTAACTGTTAGCTATCCTATACCCACCAAAGGAAAAGAAGTGTGTGTCTATTCATTTTTTAAAACATGTTTTTATTGATTTTTAGAGAGAGAGGAAAGGAGAGCTTCCATGACAGAGAAACATCAACATTGATCGACTGCCTCCTGCATGTCCCCTGCTGGGGATGGAGCACACAACCTGGGCATGTGTCCTGGCCAGAATTGGTGTATGCTCAACCACTGAGCAACACCAGCAGGCAATTCATTTTACTTTTTATACAATCTCATAGATTCCCCCTGCCCTGCTTTGCTTTCTCCTGCCTCCCTAACCTATCACTAATGGATTTTATGTAACCCCTTTACACCTCCTCCTTTGATGGTAATGTATAAAATAAGATGCAAAACTGCCATTCTCTGGCACATTTTCTCAATCCATTGAGATTTTGTTTCCCAACAATTGTCAGTTAGGCTCAAATAAATTCATAAAATTTCTTACAGGTTTGGATGGTTCTTATACTGGCAAACTATTTGTCCTTATCATTCATTCACTGAGCAAATAGTTACTGAGCACCGTATCTTGATTAGCATGGGCTAGTAGGATGAGGGGGTAGATAAAAAGACCAATAAGGCATGGCAGCTGCCCACAAAACTCACAGGGACGAGAGACATGGTAACCAAGCAACTATGATTCAATTCCTTATGTGCATTGTTGGGGACAGGCAGAGCCTGTGGGAGCAGGGATGAGGGGCACCCAAAGAGACATCTAAGCTGAAGCTTAAAGATGGAGTAGGGATTTCTAGATGCAGAGGAAAGGCCTGGCATCCTAGGCAGAAGCACTACCTGAGTAAAGACAGGAAAAGCCTTAGGCTGGTATAGGTTGGTAAACCCAAGCATAGAACTCAGTCCATGCTGCTGGGCTGTAGGGTTGGGGGTGGGGGTAGGAAGAGGGAACACACGAGGACACACGAGAATGAAGAAGTAGACAGTGCCTACAGCCCCCCTTCACCCACCAGCAGAGTTTGCACTTCAAAAACAATAGGTCGTCTCTCACTGGTGTTATTCAGGAGGGCGGCCTGCATTTGTGTTTTTAAAAGATTGCTATGACCCAAGTGTGGAGGATGGATTCGCAGAGATAAAAACTAGAGGCTGTGGGGTTGTTGAGAGGAAGTTGAGCGGAAGTTGGCGGGGACAGGATGAGCTAGGCTGGGGACTATTTGAATGAGCTGTTTTATAACTTCGTGGACCTGTTAAGAATCTGAAGACAGCACGACAGTCTTTGCTCTAGAAAACGTTGAATGTGTACAGACACTTAACATTTCCCATCAAATATCAGGACATAGATAAGCACATACTGAACCTCCTAGGAATGCACCAGGAAGAAAGGGGGAGGGGAGGGACAGGACCATGTGACTGACGGAGTGCAGTGAAGGGGGAAGAGCGAAGAGACTGATCTACAAATAGCTAGTTAGCTAATGTTTACTGAGCACCCACTATTGAGGATGAAATGGTCTCTATCCCAATAGAGCTTACAGTCTAATGGGGGAGACACACGCTAAACAAATAGTTATGCCAACTCATTGCTAGAATAAGTGCAGAAAGGAAAAGGACAGTGTTTTCTACCCTGGAGTCACACTGCCCCCGGTTCAAATTCTGGCTTTGCCTCCTTTTAATGATGTGACCTTGGTAAGTTACATAACTTCTCTGTGCCTCAGTTTCTTCATCCGAAAAATAATTATAATTTCTACCTCGTAAGGTCATCATGAGGAGTAAATGAGTTCTCGGGGGAAATGCTCAGAGAGCTGCTAACAGCAGTGCTGTGTGTATGTGTCTGTTAGCCATTACTGTGAAAACGTCCAACAGGAAGGAGGGATCTATCTTTTCTTGGGTGTTAGGGAAGGAGTCTCTGAGAAAGTGGTGTTTGTGAGGAAAGCTTAACCATGTGTAGGGGAGGATAGGGGGAGAATCCTGGGGGGAGAAGCTGTGCAAAGGGCCTGAGGCAGAAGGTACAGCTGAGAGAAGAGGTAGTCAAGTCCTTTGTAGCAGGGCCCCGAGGGACAGCAGAGGGACTGGGGAGTATAGAAGGTGGGCGGAGGATAGATTCCACATTAAGGACCTTCTTTCCATCCTACGAGTGACTGGAAGCTACTGACAGAATAGCCTGAGAGTGACAGGAGGACATTTGAGTGTTAACGTGACCTGTGTGAATGCCCAGGGGAGAGGGGAGTAGTGTATAGTATGTATGAGTAAATGCAGGAAAACAAGTTAGGGTTAGGAGTGCAGGCAGGCATCCAGAGAGAATGGAGGGGGTGCTGGTGACAGTGGAGTTGGGGAGCTGTGGAAGCTTCCAGAGTTATTGGGTAATAAAATCATCACAGAGATGTGTTGAAAAGGAAGTACTAGAATGGACTCAGAGGTCTCTGTGCAAACAGGCACACAGTGACTTTCACAGACACAGGGGAACCCGGAGAGGACTGGGATGGGGGAATGGGGGAATGAGCGAGGAGGGGAAGGCTGGGGAGGGGACATGAAAGTGAAAGTTCCACGTTAGACATGTTGAGACGGAAATGCAGATGTTGAGTAAGCACTTGGAAGCCTGGGTTTGACTCACATGGAGATGGGAGTGGTCTGTAGAGACATGATCAATGAGACTGTGGATGAGGGCAGGATTGCCCAGGGAGAGAGAGCATGAAGAGAGAAGAGGAGTGGCTCAGGATGGAACTCCAAGGCACACCCACAGCTTAGGGCTGCATAAAGACTGATATGTCTGCGAAGGAGGAGGAGGAGGG
>NW_005871624.1:82573-96162 GCF_000147115.1 Myotis lucifugus
TCTATTTTTTCTGCCAAGTGGGAGGCAAGGTCTGCTGCTGAGTGAGGAAGAGGTGGGGAGGCGTTTGAAGGAGGAGGACAATGAGCATTCAGAGAGTTGAAGAGCAAATTTGCCTACAGAATCCCTAATTGCTGGATGGTGTTGTCAACCTAGTTGAGGGCGGTGGTCATTCATTTATGTGTGTCCTGTCCTGTTCCGCTGAGTGATTTGCCTTCATAGTTCACCAACCTGGATATAGGCAGGGGAAAAGCACTGAGTGGGATTTATCCAGGCCTAGGGCTTTGCCAGATTGGGGGGCGGGGGGGGGGGGCAAGTGTTGGCCAAAGAGATGCCCAGGCTCTGGGCCCTGGGATCTGGGCAGGAAGGGCAGTGGAGACAGACAGGGTTAATTTTCAGGGAGACAGGAAGCCTTCGTGGACTGGGCTGCTGTGAGGCTGGTAATCAGGAGCCTGAGCTCAGAGAGGGTTGGCAACTTGAATTGATGGTGATGCCCAGGTTACTGACTAGATGGCTAGTTGGGCTACTCACTGAGACAGTGGACAGGGTGATGAGCATACAAAACAGTGCATGAAACTAGAAGGTCAGAGATATTCTCCCCCTTCCAAGAACCCATTTTCACCCCCGTGGGGGCATTACCGCCCCAGGAGAATGCACACCTTAACAGAATGTAAATCCTCTAGAGGCTGCACCCCAATCAATAAGTATTGGCAAGTGCAAGGGTGGCTACAGTCTGTCTCCTGCCGAGGAGAGGAGGCAGAGGCTGGCGTGCCCTGAGTATAGGCCTGGAAACAGACATGTGGAGGCTTCTGGAAGGCAATGGAGAAGGAACCAGGGGCTGAGTCCTTGGCCGACCTTGGAAGACATGGAGGGCTGGTATTAAATTAAAAACAACAACCAACCACAACGACACAAAACAAAACCAACCAGGATGGTCTAATTCCTTCTGTCTGGCAACAGGTTGCTTGTTTTTGTTTTGTTCCTAATAAAATTCATTTGAGGCACTTAGGCCTTGTCCTCGGCTCCTGGGAGGCTGGCTCTTCTGTGGACAATTTCTTTATTTCCTTGATTTTCCAAATCATACCCTTCACTGAATTGCCTCAGGGCCCAAGCACAAAATTAAAACATTAAACTGGTAGAATATAACACGGCAACAATTAAGACAGCAGCAAACAAAACAGTGCATTGAAAAAAAAAATAATTGCCTATCCGTTAGAAAAAGATGTCTTTGTTAGTAGTGGAAGCCAGAAGCTTCCAAACCACTCGACTGGGAGCGCCTCTCCGGTGAGCAGCATGCTTAGTCATCTTGAATTCTCGAGCAGGGCACACTGAGGGCACTCGGAAAATGAGTGAAGAAGGACTGTCAGCAGAAAAGGAAGCTAAGCAGGTGGGGCATTATCCCCTTCCTCTCCCAGCAGGAGCGGCTCCTGCAGAGGTGGGAGGTAGGTACCATGATACGGGGAGGATGCTGGGCCAGGAATGAGGAAATTACCCGTTGGGCCTGGCTCTGCTGTGTGACCCTGGCCACTCTCTTGGCCTCTCTGATCCTCAGCGTTTCTTTTGGTTGGAGAGGTTGGAGAGGGATCCTTCCAATATTGGAATGTCAAGTGAGGGGCTCATCTGGGGAGGTTGCCCTTGACCCCAGGACCCAGAGATAGTCCCTTCATCCACTGTAACGACGGGTTCTCCCTGGACTAAGTCACTTGGGCCAGTAGGTTTCCCATGGCCTCCTGTTCTCTCATGGGTTGACAATTTCTCTCTTTCTCTTTCTTTAATCTCATTGGAGATTTTGAAGGCTTATAAAAGGTTGCCAAGTGATTACTGAAGTAACAAGTCAAACAAGTCATGGGTGTACAGAGACAAAGCTAATCTTTCCTCTCATCCATCCCCAGCCCACTACCCATATCCCAGGCCTTCCCCTCCACAACCAAGCTGGGCAGGGGTGGGGGAGGAGGGGTGGGGTTAGAGCTGGTGTCAGATTCCTTCACATCCTTCCTCTGCAGGGACAAACACACACCTCCTTCATAAGGCTTTAATCCTCCTTTTCCTTTTCATTTCTTTTTTTTTGACAAAGGGGGTCATACTAAACGCACAACTCTGCAACTAGCTTTTTCCACTTAATAACATATCAGAGCCATTTCTCCAGACATTTGGATCTGAAATAGCCTTTTGAGTAACAGTGAGTGACAGCTCACATCTGTGGAGCGGGTACTCTGAGCCAGCGCTGCGCTGTGAGGTGAACGAGCACAAACCAGCTTAGCCCTGAGAGCGTCCTAGGAGGCATGTAACTGGGTCCCAGCCCTGTTCATAGACGAGGAAACTGAAGCGCAGAGAGGCCACGGCGTGGGCCATGCACCCAGTAAGTGGCAGGATTTGGACGTGCTCCGGCTGCCGGAGTGCGCAATCCCTGGGCAAGATGAATGACAGCCAGAGGTGGGAGACAGCATGACATAGATTACTCACTTCTAGTTTTCCGGCTGATACCATGGTGCTGCTCTAAATAAATCCTTATAGCCCTGAGCTTTCATTATGGCAGGATAGAATCAAATGTAGGCCAAAGGGGATGCCGGTCTTATTTTAATAGCCAAAAGCCAGATTAACTATCAAAAGGATTGTAGCAATTCGCAGTCCCTTCAGCATAATTTCTTATTCTTGAGGTTTTATCTCTCAGAGCTGGAAGGGTCCTTGGAGAGCATTAAGCCCAGCTCCCTCCTCTTACTGATAAGGAAGCAGGCCCAGAGGTAGGAATGGACGTGGCGAGGTCCCCAGTAGGGTAGGGGCAGAGACAGGCCCTGTCCCTCTTCCCCTGGACCTTCTCCTTCATGCTGCCTCTGCCACTGCTCTCTTCTCTCCTGTCTGTTCTCCACACCAGCGGTCGCCAACATTTCGGACATCACGGACCACCCATGGTCCGCAGACCCCCGGTTGGTGCCCGCTGCTCCACACTGTACTGGCATCACATCACTGCCTGCTTATCAAACCTCCCAGGGGTGAACCACTGGCCACGGGATCAAGTCACAGCTTCTTCTTTTTTAAAAAAAATATATTTTTATTGATCTCAGAGAGGAAGGGAGAGGGAAAGAGAGATAGAAACATCAATGATGAGAGAGAACCATTGATTGGTTGCCTCCGACACACCTCCTACTGGGGATCGAGCCTGCAACCCGGGCATGTGCCCTTGACCGGAATCGAACCTGGGACCCTTCAGTCCACAGGCCGATGCTCTATCCACTGAGCCAAACCAGCTAGGGCGAAGTCACAGCTTCTTAACAGGCATTCAAGCCCACCCAAGTCTGTTCATCCTTCAAAGCCAAGTGCAAATGCCATCTCCTCAACGATGTCTTCTTCCCTGACTGTCCCGACTCCTCACCTTGGGCAGGGTCATCTCTGTTCCATAAGGAGGCCCCTCTTCTGGCTGCTCTTTCTAGGAAGAGCCATATTGCAGAAGGACCTGCCAGGAGGGGGCAGTGCACAACCAAAGAAAGGTCTCCCAAAGGTCAAGGTCACCAGGGTGTCTGCAGCCCATCACAGGCCCGTAGGTGTGCACCCCTTCAGTGTGGCTGCCTGTGGGAATACGGGGTTCCACCTTGGCAAGCCCCCCTCCCTGTGCCTCCTTTGCATCACTGTCAAATCAGAGGGTGGGACCAGTTCAGTGTTTCTGGAAGTGTGGTGACGCACAAAGTAACATCAGGAGATAAATAGATGGACCCTTAAAAATGGAAATCATTATGTGCTTATTTTAATGTGTATTAACAAAAAATAACTAGCACATGAAACCTGTTATTTCACAAATATTATTGCTTAGAACGAGGCGAAAGTAGGCATTCAAGTAAAAAGAGACAGTGAGTCAATAGAAAAGAAAGTGCCAATTAAGCAATAGTACAAGTGGTAAGACGGTGGTGAATGGCTGTGATGGAGAAAACGTTGTCTGCCTTTGATGTCCCAGGATTCTGTGATTTGTGGTGACTCCTGCCCTTGCTGGGGGTGGAGCAGAGAGGAAGGGAGCCCTGGGCCTTGGGGCCAAGGGGCAGGAATTCAGCAGATGGGCCTGTCCCTGCCCCCTGACCCTCCTCCACCTGTGGAAGGGGGAGTGCTTGCCCCCTCTCCTCTTTCTCGGCTTCCCTGCGGTTACTAAGGAGTGGGAGGCTGAGAGGGGCTGCATTCTGGAAGCTCATCTGCTCTCTCTTTCTCACCCAGCACCCCGCTTGGCATAAACTATTCAGGGTGATGATTAACAAGGACTCAGAAAGGCACTGGGGGTGGGGAGAGAGAATAAGGCCATGTGGACCGAGTTTTCTCACATACAAGTTGGATGTCCAACTTGGAATGACCGTCACATGGTGCCCAAACTTGGCCATGCATTGGAATCGCCTAGCGATTCAATAGAAACACAATTCCAGGGCCCACCCCAGGCAATTCTAACTAAGGGGCCCCTGCACTTTATGTTTTTAAAAGCCCTCCCCACCCCCCCACACACACCCTTGACTCTGATGCTTCTGATCTTGGAACCACCACATTAGGCCGTATATCCTCTCGGTGTACCTGCGGAGACACGGAGGCTCAGGGAGGCTGTGTCACTGACCCAGAGTCAGTCAGCAAATGACCAGATGTCTGGACTCCCAGCTCACTTCTCCCCACTGAGCGTCCCTTGTTGAGCCTAGTCTGTGGTTAGCAGAGCACTCCACTGACAAATGGGTGGGGTTTCTTTGAACCTCCTTCGTCTCTGGGCTTGTTAAGGATTTCCCACAGAAGAGAACCTGCTGAGTGAGCAGCCAGCCATCTGCTGAGAAGCCAGAAGAGGTGGGGAGGGGTGGGAGTCGATGGCCAGGGAGGGCGTGGCTGGGAGACGCAGCCTCCTCCCAGCAGTTGCCAGCCTGCACATCAGCTTGCTGAGGGCAGGGGCCGATTCAGATGTAGGCCACCAGTAGCTGAGTTTTCCAGCGGGATCCCCACGGAAGAGAATTAGGAGGAAGGACCAGGAGGTAACTTCCAGATGGCATTTTCTAACAGTGATCAGTGACCTGGGACACAATTGACTTTGGAGCAGTTGCCTGGCCCCCTGCTGTTTTTAAATTATAAAATATGTAACACATGAAAAATATGGGGACAAATACATACAGCTCCCATGCTCCCAGAACCTGGATTGTGAAACAAATAAATAGATGCTGGTTGGCCCACGCCCCTCCCTCCAGCCCAGAGAGTCAAATACCCCAATTCCTGAGGTTGGTGTGATTCATTCCTGTACATGTTTTCATATTTATGCTCCATATGTGAAACACATACTAAAGCAATACTTTGCAGATTTTTAAAGCTTTTATAAATGATCTACTATTATACATAGCCTCCTCTACAAGCAATTTGCTTGTTTTTGTTCAACAATTTTTTGAAATTTATCTGTGTTGATGGGCAGAGCTCTGCATATATGTTGCCACTATCCTAATTATTTCATTAAGGACTAGTATGTACCGCAATTTATGAATCCACTTCCTGTGGATGGGCATTTGAGTTATTTCCAGTTTTCCACCACCCAAGGACTCTGCCTTGAATATCCTCGCACGTGTCACCGTGTGTGCCCAGGGAGGGGTCCCTGTGGCGGGGGATGGTTCACCTCGCCCGCCATCGCCACCATTGCTGGACCGCACCTGAGGGGCTGGCCAGTTTCTGTAGTTTCGAATCCAGATTCTCGCTGGCAATTGTCAGGTGTTGGGATTCATGTCACTCTGATGGGGGCCACCAAGTGTCTCTCATTCGAGTTTTTGTGTGTTTCTGATCAGTGGGGCTGAAACGTTTTCATCATTTGATTGGTCGTTTGGATTTCCTCTCCTGCTGTATTTCCTTGTTTGTTTGTGTTTTTTTGTGTGTGTGGTTCTTATCGATTCGTGGGAGCTCTGATCCTGGGTCTGTCGCTACTATCTTCTGCCAGTTGATGGTCTGTCTTTCACCTTATTCACGGAGTCTTTTGAGGCACAAGGTTTTGACATATTAGTGTGACCAACAGCGGCCCTCTCTTCCTCTACAGTCAGGTCTGCAGTAAGCTGAGGCCACTGTGCTGGCGTAGGACCCTTCGCAGGAGGCCCGTGGCAGGCAGAGTGAGAGGGGAGTGGGCTCTGAGCCTAGCCAGGATTGACAGGCGAGGTGAACTTGAGAGGAAGTTATTTCACTCTGGGCTCCAGCTTCCTCACTTATAAAATAGAGGCAAGCTCAGTCTCTAGCTCTCAGGGATGCTGGAAGGAGGGAGGACATGGCAGAAGTCCCGAGACCCCAAGGGGAGGAGAGATTCACTGAGAAAAGTCTCCGGAGAAGCTGTCACCTGAGATGTCCCCATCTTGCCGGGCCCAAAGGAATCAGCACGGTCTCTCAGATCTAACTCTGTCTCAGAGTGGGCGGGGTCTCTGGAGGAACTGGGATGCGTAGAACCCAGGTCTATGACCCCCTCCCTTCCACCATGGCCCCGGGTCCTGAGCCTGTGTCTGGGGACTCCAGAGGCAGGGACACATGTGGAATGGCACTCCTGATCTCTCAGGGAAGGGAGGATTGACAGCCCAGCCGCTGAAAGCTGCCCATTCACCCGTAGCAGCAGGCTGGGGAGAGCATCTGATGGCTCCATGGAAAATATTTGGGGAAAGAAAAGGACGCACGTGCCTGGTCACTTTCACTCATCTGTGACCACATGCCAGCCCCCCCCCCTCAGGTCTCTTAAGGCCACAGCAGGGGGGTTACCCCTATTACCCTCAAGCAATTCGTCCCGGGCTCAGCACCCTGTTGGGGCACGGTAGGGTGGGGTGGGCAGCCTTTTGGACAAGGCCACAGAGCCCATGATCAACAGGCCTCCTTATTCACACCCTTTACTGACCCCCAAATCCCTCTACCATCACTACCACAGAGGGGTCAGGCTGCCCGAGTGGCCCAAGCACTGGATGGCAGTCAGGGATACTGTGTCCAATGGAAACTTATTTCTGGAGTAGGCGATATATATTCAAGATGCAAATCAGAGGTACAAAGAGGATGCAGAGAAAAGTGAGCCCCCACCTTCCCAGGAGGAGGCAATGGTATCGGAGAGTATGTACATATATGTATGCATAGAACCGTGATCGTAGCGCATTAGGCCAACTACGGTAAACCTTGCTTATTATTTTTGTAACCCCATCTTCTCTCTCCCAAATTTAGGACCTCGAATATAACAGGCAGAAGCGAATGTGGACGGATGGACAGATTAGCAAATGGGGCGGTGGGTGAATGAACGATGTTCATCCAGGCTTCGGCTTTTCCCACTCTGTATTTCGAGACTCATCCCTGACCTCGGGAGGGTCCCTCTTCCGTTGGCGTGTCGCTGCAGGTGGGCACATTCGGGCCTTCCTGACCCTGGCACAGAGCCATATGGGGGAACTAAGTGAACCAGGCAGCTGAACAACTTAATTGTCATTTCCACCAGCAGATGGTTACCAGGGAAACCCAGAGAATGTTAGAACTGGGAGGGGTTTTCAGGCAATGTGGAGGCCGCCTGACAGAATCTCAGATAGGGAAGGGGGGTGAGTGGTGTTGTTCCACAAGTTCTTTAAGACTTTAATTCTTTAACGTTCATTTCAATGATAACGTAAAGCTGTGTTTTGGGATCATCTGGATGTCTGCCTGATAGCAGTGAGTAGCCGTGTGCCCACGCCCGTGTCGAAGTGTGTATTTGTGATCCCATGGGCACTGGGATAATCAATACTCCACAGCCCCCTGAAATCACCAAGATTTTCATGTAGACCAATCTGGGAAGCTTCTTATATTTTGTGTCTGCAGGTCCCTAAGATCCCTGGATGCATTCTTAGGATCGGTGAGAATATTTTAAAGGCATCTGTATGTTATTCAAGTATGAGAAACCCCAGTGAGGACAAAAGGGCACCAGGTCAGGATTGGGAACCTGGATTTAGGTCTCATCTCTGCCGCTTACTGGCTTGGTCACCTGGACTCTTCTCTCTCTTTGGCTTTAATTTCCTCTCAATAAAATCGGGATCAAAGTGCCTTCCTCGCAGGATATTGTGGACGCAACATGAGATAGTGAATGTGGCAGTTCTGTCCATGAGCGTGTTCCACCCTCTCGTTTTGCAAGGTAGGGGAACGAGGCCTTGGAGAGGCGATACGGCTTTTCCACATTGGTTACTGGCAGAGCTGGGCTGGCACGCAAGCTCCTGACCCCACCTGGCACTTCCTCCGCTGCTGGGGTCACCTAGGCCACGGGCAGGAGTGGTGTGATTCTAATTCCGGAAAGCGTAATAATAACATCACCGGTGGGGCCTGTCACTGTTTGGGCAAACATACTACCTTTATTTTTATTTGTTAAAGAGATTAAATTAAGGAAACCAAACAAATAAACTAACACACTGAACTGCCCACAGCTGTACCTCTCTTCCTGGAGCAAAAAATAAATTCCTCCTCAGGCAATAGGTCAGATAGGAGGCATGTGGGGACGGGACACCCAACCGAGGACTGCAGGGCTCGACACTTTGACTTACCACTTTGCCTGGCCCATGGGCTTCATTTCAGCAGCTGCTGCTCTGCGGGGGACATGGCTTCAGGGTTGGGGTCACTGGGCCAGCTGTGAGCTCCAGAGAACAGGGACCAAATGTGGTCACTGCTGCTTGTCCTAAGCTCAGCTCAAGGTCTTGCACATAGTAGGTGCTCAATCAGCATTTAGGGAATGAAGAAATGAGTGACGAGAGCCATGTTGCTGTGTGTTTAAAGATTTGGAGGGGCCTCTCAGAGAAGATGTCTCACAAATCTGGGTTCAAAATCAGGAGACCAGGAAGCAAGGGACCTCAGGGCAGAAATGGACTTCAGGGACCAGGCAGCAGATAAGCAGGGAGGGATGCCTGGTCCAGAGGCTGAGGTAAGACACAGCCACTTGATCGACTGCTTGTATCCAGTCTCTGAGCCAAGCAGCTTTCAAATGTCAGGCTCTGGGCTGGATGTTGGGGGTCCTGAGCTGAGAAAGTCCAGTACCCCAGGAGCCTCCGGTCTATGGTAATGGGCTCACAGTGGTGAAGAAGAGTTTGGGCTTTGGAGTCAGACAGCTGTGAGCTCAAATCCCAGCGGCACAATATGTGACCTTGGGTGAGCTGCTGACTTCTCCACCTTCCTGTTTTCTTTCCTGGAAAATGGGATGAGGAGTAATGCCTCCTTCTCTGGCTGGCAGATCAGATATGATGCTAAGGCACCCAGCGCCCGACCCAGCGTGAGGGCTTAGGACCTGCTACCCAGCATGACCATCTGCCCGGGCCTGGGCCCTGCTGGAAGACAGGCCAGTCTCCTCCATCTGCCCTGAGCCCTGAGTAGCTTCTCTGACCCAACAGGATGGGCATCGCCCTCTCACACACATCCAGTTATTTATAGTTTATTTGTTATTGTGGTTGTTGGTGTGGTTGTTGTTTTCACGGAGAACATTGATGCTATGAATAAACTTGTACATTTCCCCCCAGTGCATGAGAGAAAGAGTTTCTCTAGGGTATACATAATAATAACAAACAGCTGGAAAGGTAAGGACACTGAGCAATCAGAATGAATGCTATGGCCCTGGTTGGCTTGGCTCAGTGGATAGAGGGTTGGCCTGCAGACTGAAGGGTCCCGGGTTCGATTCCAGTCAGGGGCATGTACCTTGGTTGTGGGCACATCCCCAGTAGGGGGTGTGTAGGAGGCAGCTGGTCGATGTTTCTAACTCTCTATCCCTCTCCCATCCTCTCTGTAAAAAATCAATAAAATATATTTAAAAAGTAAAAAAAGAATGAATGCTATGGAGCTGGAGCCGGTGCTTGAGGTATTCTGAGAGGCCCTTGATCTTGGGGAATGTTGGGAGGGTCCCCAGGGGAGCAGCAGGGGCAGCCAGAGCACAGGAGGTCACATGGCAAAGGGATACTGGGGAGAAACCCAGAGTAGTAGCTATTTGCCAACTGTCGTGGAATTATTTCAAAATTTTAACCGTCAGTGTGGTCAAAATGGTAAGCACAGGTGTACATGTGCCTGGGAGTATATACATCCAGGAGTGGAATTTCCAGGTTCTAGGGAAAGTGAATGATCAACTTTATAAAACAATGCCAGCTGGTTCTCCAAATCACTTATCCCCATAGACATAGCCTCTAGCAGTAAGCATCCGGTTGATCCACATCCTTGTCAACACTTGGTAGTGCAGGTTCCTTATTTGTTGCCAATCTAGTAGATATAAAATGATATCTCATAATGGTCTTAATTTGCATTTCTCTGAATCCTAATGAGGATGAACACCTTTTCATGCTTATGCTTAAGGGATGCTATTTGCTTAAGGGATGTGTCTGACACTATAGAGATCATTGCACTACCTGCCTCAAACAACAGCCAGGTTGAGCGGTAAGGGAGCTAGGAGACCTGGGTTCCAGCATCAGCTGGTCCCACCCCCACTCTGTGGCCTTAGGCAAGTCATCTGCCTTTTCTGCACCTCAATTTGACCAGCAGTCAAGTTGGGGAGAGCCTTACTTGGCTTACAGGAGAGAAGCTAAGAGATCAAATGAGATCATGAAAGTAAATGTGCTTTGTGGACTGAAAAGACCTGTACCAGGCAGGAATGAGTAGTACCTCCTTGAAGACAATTAAAAAATTGTTTTTGTTTCATACTACTTTATTTAGGAGGGGTTCCATTTTTCAGTCAGTAGATTTTATGTATTTCTCATATGCTTCTGCACACATTGGTTCATCTAGTTCTGGAGGGTTACTCAGTGTCATCTTGATCAGTCAACTGTCTCCATAACAAGATTTGTTGCCAAGTCCTGGATTTTCTACAAGAGCTGTGTTAATTTCAGTTACTTCTCCTGACAGAGGAGAATAGAGTTCACTAGCAGCTTTCACACTTTCCAAAGCACCAAACTCATCTTGCTTGTTCATTTTTGTCCCAATTTCAGGCAGACTACAGTAAACAACATCTCCCAAAGCTTCCTGTGCAAAATTGCTGATTCCCACTGTTCCAATACCATTTTCTGTTGTTATCCATTCATGTTTCTCAGTGAATTTACCCACCAACACCAGATTGGGGCCGGTGCGCAGGGTCCAGATGGCGCCTGTCCTCAGGGCCGCGGCGGGCAGGGTGGAGCGGGCGGCCCTTGCGGTGCGCAATGCAGGCTGCCTCAGAGCGCCATGTTCGCTGGAGGAGTTGCAGTACAGCTCCAAGGCCGCCCTGGCGGGTTGAGCAGAGTAGGGGCAGCCCTGGAGCTCTAAAAATTTTTTTAAAAATTGATTTTAGAGAGGGAGGAAGGGAGAAGGAGAGAATGATAGAAACATGGACGGGAGAGAAACATCAACATTGATTGGCTGCCTGCTGTACACCCGCTGCTGGGGATCAAGCCTGAAATCCAGGCCTTGGCCCTGACTGGGAATCAAACGGGTGACCTCTTAGTGCATGAGTCAACGCTCAACCACTGAGCCACACCAGCCAGGCTTGAAGACAATTTTAAAAGGTTTTGAAGCTGAGGGAACAAGAGCAGCCAGCCAACCTCCTGAATGCAGAGAGCACCAGCTCTAAGGCTTGAATGGAAGTCTCCTTCCTTCCTCCTACCCTTACCTCCTACTCTAACCCTCAACTCCTGGCTTTAGGTACCCTGAGGGCTTTGGGAACAAAACTCATGTCCAGGCTGTTCTGACGTGAAGCTCGCTGCCCCCCTTGGGCCTGGTCCTTCCCTGGGAAACCTGCCCGTTGGGGCTGCTGGGCCAGCAGGTGGCCATGGACTTAGCTGCTCAGGCCAAGACACAGGGATGTGGCCACGTGACAGTGCCTAACCCTTAGGCTCATGGCTCTTCCCTCTCTTCCTTCTGGGCCCACATTCCTCACCTGTTCAATAGGAGGGGTAGCCTAGATGAGCCTTTCTCAAAGCACGTGCTGTGGAGCATGAACCATCATGGACGATGGTTATTGAGGGGAGGAAAGGTGCTGTGGTGAATGAAACGTTGAGTTAAATGATTTTTGCAGCTAACATTTGCTCAATGTGCCAGGCACTGGGCTAGGCTAGGCATTTTACAAGCATTATCTCACTGGTTTCTAACCACATGGGAAGAGGGCAGGCAAAGGGAGCCCCAGGCAGAGGGAATAAGATGTGCAAAGTCCAGGAGCAAAGGGAGCACATATAGAGTCACATACACAGTGGACTGAAGCGGGGGTGGGGGTGGGGGGGGGGAAATGAGTCCAGGACATCAGCAGAGGGCAGTCACCCAGGGCCCTGACTTTGAAGCTTCTCAATTGGGGCTGGGACAAAGGAGGGGTGAGAATGTTGAGGAAGTACAGGGGGACAGTGGCTGTTGGCTAAAGCTGGGAACGTGGGAGGAGGAGTGAGGGACAGGGCACAGGGGATGGTGACAATGAGCTTGGCTTTGGCCTCCCCAATGTCTTGTCTAGCGCTGACCTTCTCAACTTCCCTGGAAGGAAGGAACATCTCCCTGCGGCCCCTCCACCCCCAAATGTTTCAGGCAGGAAGGAGCAGGATCTGTTTTGTCAATGCAGCTTGCAATAAAGAGTCTCATTCAGGGAGGCAAACAGCTGCTTGACTATTAATAGGCAGGGCCTCAGCCGCAGCCTGCTGGGAGGGCCTCGGCGTGCCGCTCTGGAAAGGTGACTCGGTTCCTCTGCCTGTCTGCATTTTGTACCCCGTGTGGGACAACTGGCTGGGTGCTGAAGAAGGTCAGCAGCCCCGAGCCTTCGTTGGGGCAGTTAGGAAGGTGTGTGGCATGGCCCTGCTGGATGCTGGCCCTCCCACTACATGGGACTCGGCCAGAGGGAGAGGGAGCCCAGAGGACCCCGAGCTGGCCAGAGAAGCACACCTCGATGAGGATTTGAATTTATATTAGTTCACACAAACACTCCATCCATGCTTTTGTTCCGGCCCTCCGGTCCAGTTTAAGAACCCATTGTGGCCCTCGAGTCAAAAAGTTTGCCCACCCCTGGTCTAGAAACAGGGCTGATGAAGAGAACTGGGGGACGGAGAGGGTGGAGGTTGAGCCTGGGGTAAGGGAGACCCCATGCATGGGGCATTCCCGGTCATGAGCCAGACCAAGGCTGAGGGGAGCCTGGAAGTCCAGGCCTGAGGGAGTGAGGCTGGAGAAGGCCACAGGCTCCTCCTGGCCACCACCGTCACGATGGATGATCTCATTTGTGGCCAGCCAGCTCGCCCATCTGAACCAGCCTGCGGAGAAGACGGCTGGGAGCGAGCTAATGGAAACCCGACGGGCGCCCTGGGCCACAGCGAGGCCAAGCCCTGCGTGCTGGAAGGCCCGTGGCGCCTGCCCAAGCGGGCGCGGGGCTCAAGGCTGGCTTTGTTCTCTGCCCTCTCAGGTGGCTGCTTCAGGTGGTGGCCACTTCAAAGAAGCCCCATTTGCAGCAGGGCCTCGCCTCGAGTTTCCTAAGGGCCCTGTCCGGGCTAATGAGATCATTAAGAGGCTCCTTGTTAAATGGGTTTAAATAGAGTTTGCCTGTGCAGCCTCTGGCTGAGCCCTGCACCCTGGTACCGTTTCTTTTTTATAAAATTTTAACGTATGTGTGTTTGTATCTGTGTATGTACATGCTTGAGAGTGTAGGCTCTGGCCTCAGACTGCCCAGA